>NC_134267.1:231337105-231407105 GCF_031893055.1 Leptodactylus fuscus | reverse complement strand
ATGGGTTTTTTAGAGGCTCCCTCCACCATGAATTTGCCCAAACTGGTGTTTTTAGAGGCTCCCTCCACCATGAATTTGCCCAAACTGGGCTGTTTAGAGGCTCCCTCCACCATGAATTGGTCCAAACTGGGGTTTTTAGAGGCTCCCTCCACCATGAATTGGTCCAAACTGGGGTTTTTAGAGGCTCCCTCCACCATGAATTGGTCCAAACTGGGCTGGTTAGAGGCTCCCTCCACCATAAATTGGTCCAAACTGGGTTTTTTAGAGGCTCCCTCCACCATGAATTGGTCCAAACTGGGCTGGTTAGAGGCTCCCTCCACCATGAATTGGTCCAAACTGGGGTTTTTAGAGGCTCCCTCCACCATGAATTGGTCCAAACTGGGATTTTTAGAGGCTCCCTCCACCATGAATTGGTCCAAACTGGGTTTTTTAGAGGCTCCCTCCACCATGAATTGGTCCAAACTGGGGTTTTTAGAGGCTCCATCCACCATGAATTGGTCCAAACTGGGCTGGTTAGAGGCTCCCTCCACCATGAATTGGTCCAAACTGGGTTTTTAGAGGCTCCCTCCACCATGAATTGGTCCAAACTGGGCTGGTTAGAGGCTCCCTCCACCATGAATTGGTCCAAACTGGGCTGGTTAGAGGCTCCCTCCACCATGAATTGGTCCAAACTGGGGTTTTTAGAGGCTCCCTCCACCATGAATTGGTCCAAACTGGGGTTTTTAGAGGCTCCCTCCACCATGAATTGGTCCAAACTGGGGTTTTTAGAGGCTCCCTCCACCATGAATTTGCCCAAACTGGGCTGTTTAGAGGCTCCCTCCACCATGAATTGGTCCAAATTGGGGTTTTTAGAGGCTCCCTCCACCATGAATTGGTCCAAACTGGGGTTTTTAGAGGCTCCCTCCACCATGAATTGGTCCAAACTGGGGTTTTTAGAGGCTCCCTCCACCATGAATTGGTCCAAACTGGGCTGGTTAGAGGCTCCCTCCACCATGAATTGGTCCAAACTGGGTTTTTTAGAGGCTCCCTCCACCATGAATTGGTCCAAACTGGGCTGGTTAGAGGCTCCCTCCACCATGAATTGGTCCAAACTGGGTTTTTTAGAGGCTCCCTCCACCATGAATTGGTCCAAACTGGGGTTTTTAGAGGCTCCCTCCACCATGAATTGGTCCAAACTGGGGTTTTTAGAGGCTCCCTCCACCATGAATTGGTCCAAACTGGGGTTTTTAGAGGCTCCCTCCACCATGAATTTGCCCAAACTGGGCTGTTTAGAGGCTCCCTCCACCATGAATTGGTCCAAACTGGGGTTTTTAGAGGCTCCCTCCACCATGAATTGGTCCAAACTGGGCTGGTTAGAGGCTCCCTCCACCATGAATTGGTCCAAACTGGGGTTTTTAGAGGCTCCCTCCACCATGAATTGGTCCAAACTGGGTTTTTTAGAGGCTCCCTCCACCATGAATTGGTCCAAACTGGGCTGGTTAGCGGCTCCCTCCACCATGAATTTGCCCAAACTGGGCTGGTTAGAGGCTCCCTCCACCATGAATTTGCCCAAACTGGGGTTTTTAGAGGCTCCCTCCACCATGAATTGGTCCAAACTGGGGTTTTTAGAGGCTCCCTCCACCATGAATTGGTCCAAACTGGGTTTTTTAGAGGCTCCCTCCACCATGAATTTGCCCAAACTGGGCTGTTTAGAGGCTCCCTCCACCATGAATTGGTCCAAACTGGGGTTTTTAGAGGCTCCCTCCACCATGAATTGGTCCAAACTGGGGTTTTTAGAGGCTCCCTCCACCATGAATTGGTCCAAACTGGGGTTTTTAGAGGCTCCCTCCACCATGAATTGGTCCAAACTGGGCTGGTTAGAGGCTCCCTCCACCATGAATTGGTCCAAACTGGGTTTTTTAGAGGCTCCCTCCACCATGAATTGGTCCAAACTGGGTTTTTTAGAGGCTCCCTCCACCATGAATTGGTCCAAACTGGGGTTTTTAGAGGCTCCCTCCACCATAAATTGGTCCAAACTGGGGTTTTTAGAGGCTCCCTCCACCATGAATTGGTCCAAACTGGGGTTTTTAGAGGCTCCCTCCACCATAAATTGGTCCAAACTGGGGTTTTTAGAGGCTCCCTCCACCATGAATTGGTCCAAACTGGGGTTTTTAGAGGCTCCCTCCACCATGAATTGGTCCAAACTGGGGTTTTTAGAGGCTCCCTCCACCATGAATTTGCCCCAACTCTGCTGGTTAGAGGCTCAATCCACCCTGATTTTCAAAACAAATGTTGGTGCCAACCTCAACTTACTACAAGGGCCAAATTCACTGCTGGTGACAAGCTCTCCTCACTGCAAGTGCCAAATACACATGTTTCAAGGTGTTTTCCTACTGTCAGAGAGGTGGTATTGAGTGTGTAAAGTGTGTAGTTGTTAGGCTGTGATGTTGGGGTAATAGAGGGTCTTTGGTGTGTTAGATGCCCCCAGACATGCTTCCCCTGCTGTCCCAGTGTCATTCCAGAGGTGTTGGCATCATTTCCTGGGGTGTCATAGTGGACTTGGTGACCCTCCAGACACGGATTTGGGTTTCCCCCTTAACGTGTATCTGTTCCCCATAGACTATAATGGGGTTCGAAACCCGTTCGAACACACGAACATTGAGCGGCTGTTCGAATCGAATTTCGAACCTCGAACATTTTAGTGTTCGCTCGTCTCTATTACATAATAATCACTAAAAAAAGATAGGAGTGCACCGTATGCCCTATATTTAATGCGGCCCTGTATTCCCTGCTCATATAATACCGCCAGACAGTTCACCTATACCACCGTATCATATCCAGGGGCCCCTCCCAGATGTTTTGAGAGAGTTGGAGAATAACAGAGGGGCCTTGAGCCTCCTTGTGCACTTAGGCCCATGTATATCTGCCCTCCCCGCAGCCCCTGGAGCTATGATCTCCTCATTACACAATATACACATTTACATATATCTGCCATATATTGGAGCATTTGTTGGTGCGGTCGTGTATTTGGTGTAACTGCTACCTCTGTCTTACTTATCATTATAGGCTCCTAGATCACAAAATATTATTATATACAGTAAAAAAAAGAAAAACAATTTACACAATCTTTTTTTTTTTTTTTTTTTTTATTTACATTTTTTTTTTTTTTAGGAAGAATTTGCCATGGAATAAAGTATATGGCACCATCCGGGTCTGGAGCTGCCGTGTCCTGTAACGGATTGTAGTTCAGGCTGTTCTTTTTCCAGGCTTGGATATTCTTTCTGGATAGAAAAAGATAAAATGTTATTATTTCTATGTTACATGTCACATACATCTGATAGGGCGGAGGGAAAAGATGAAATATAGATGGCTTACCTTCCATTATTTTGGGATGTCTCTGTTCATAGCCCTTCATGGGGCTTCATTGGAAGCAGTGGTTACGGCACAGGGGGCACTGAGAGTGAGAGCGGAGCCAGGTCGAGATGCAACCCTGATGAAAGTTATGAGTACAGGGAAGCTCTGTGACTCGCTCTCCAATCTCATATTCAGTCATACAGATTACACATGACTGGGCCTCCTCCTGAGATATTACCTCTCTAGTGGGTAAGTTCTGAATCTGCAGAGTTCTCCTGCTGGGCGGACGCCGCCGTCTCTCCTGCCAAAGTAGATATTGTGCATGTGGTTCAAGTGGTTGCCCCTGTGGCATTGCCGGTGACGTTGGGGTCATCCCACCCATGTCCAGCAGCTGAATGAATCTACTGAATGCACGGGTTGCAGGGTAGGAGTATACAGGAGATCTGCTTGGAATTGGATCCTCAGGGGGTGGAACCGGATTTGGCCGTTGAAATTCAGTGGTGTCAGCTGTGGATCCACTTGCTGGACGGCTGCTATCACTGCTACTCTCTCCTATTATTCTGGAGGGCTCTGCAGGGGCGGGTCTTAATGGAGAGCGGCTTCTTTCCCTGCTCTCTTCTAGTCCTCTGTGCTGTGGAGGAGCTCTGTCGCGTCTCCCTGTCCTCGCAGTGATAGGATTCCTGCTTCTTTGATGTCCAGTAGAAGGTTCTCCATGATGTCCTAGGGATGACCTCAGTCTATGGACAATTGCTGCCTGACCTGTAAATATATAAAGGTAACACATTTAGCCCATAGGAATGGATCCTGTTATTGCTAAGGGTTTTGAGGAGAAGAGACCCCAGTATAGTTAAGTTCAACAGTAACCTGAATAAAGATATATATCATTCACTGGATGAAGGGACGCCATCAACTAATATTGGACAAACTGGGCCCCATAATCACAAAACAATAAGTCGTCTGAATTTTTTTTTTTATTCCCAATAAATAAATAAAAGAACTCCCAGCAATGTTAAATCTCCAATGCTAAGGGCTAGTTCACACGTAAAAACTGCCTGGCTTATTTTGGTCCCGAAAAAAAACGCTTCCTAATTAGGAAGCGGTTTTTTTTACCTTGAGGCGTTTTTTGGAGTGTTTTCTGGAGCAGTTTTTTCAGAAAATGACAGGCGGTTTTCCCCTCCCCTAAAGTGAATAATGAAAGCTAGCAGTCTCCATAGACCACCATTGTATGGAGGCAGGTTTTGAGGTGAAATCTGCTGTCAAAATCTGCCTCATTGCCCCCCGTGTGAACTAGCCCTAACGGTTCCGCTGCTCATAGTGTATAGTAATCATACAGGGACCAAAACAATAATAATCTAATGGGGATTTATAGAGATTAGAAGCCTAATCTAATGCCAAACAAAGATCTTTGGGAGATATAATTGTCCAACCTGATAATCGCGGGGATTAATGCATGTCCATAGCATATGCCATTAAGAACAACAGGGAGGCATAGAAGGCACTCTCCCCAGTAAACACTAACCCCAATGGGCTGTTAGTTCCCTAAATTAACTGGAAACACAAGCAACAGCCTCTCCCTGTCATAGACTTATATGTGCGCTGGCCACCAAGGATTAAAGCCCATAAGTTCCCTCTCCACACAGGTGAGCGCTAGCTTTCCCCCAACCAGGGCTGCACCTCTGAGGCGAGGTCACACAGCCGCCTCAGGCAGCACTTTCAAAGGGGCGGTAATTTTACCAGTTTATTTTTTTCCTTATTTTTTCTCTTAACCAGCCCAAGACAGGATGCCCTGAAAACAGATCTGAGCAGTAATGTCCCAGATGTCACGTGGGGACGTCACGTCTGGGACATTGCCATAAAGTCCTGAAGCCTGTGCTAGGAGTAACAATGGATCCCGGAGAGGTGAGTTACACTGTTTATTATGCTTCTTCACCTCCCCTGAGTCTCTGATTATTATACTCCAGGGTCTGAAAAGACCCCAGGGTATAATAATAGCGGCAGTTTCTCTCGGGGTTAGCCTTGTTTGTTCCGCTGCCCGTTCAAAGAGGGTAACCTCTCGCCAGAAATCTATTCAGCAAAATCTCACTTTGCTGATCATATTGATATGTGAATTCCATGGTTTGACCATTTATTCGGGCCTACACAGGAGTGGGTTGCCGCGATAGAAAGCTGATGCTGCATCGGCATTTCGTCGCGGAATGTTCAAATGGAATGTTCCGTGAAAAAGATATGAAGGTCACAGCTCTTAATATAGAAAAAATGATAATAATTTAGAAGTGCACTACTCACGTGTCAGAGCCATCAGCGTTGTAGCAGGATTCCAAAAGATCGGTGCACGGATAATGGCTCTCTCGGCTAAGCCAAAATGCAGCAACAGGAAAAGACAAAAGGATATATCCAGCACTCGGAATCCGGCCTAATAAAGATAAAACTTAACTTTTATTAAGAAATGGTCATTCTTCCATTAAAAAATTATGATCATACAAGGGACATTAGCTTACCCCACGTATGATCAAAAATTTTTAATGGAAGAATGACCAATTCTTAATAAAAGTTAAGTTTATTTTTATTAGGCCGGATTCCGAGTGCTGGATATATCCTTTTGTCTTTTCCTGTTGCGGAATGTTCCGTGACCTTTTCCTCCGTGTGAACATACCCTTAGAGTGGGGGGTTTAACGTTGTTGGGATTTCTTTTATTGATTTATTGGGAATAACAGTTATGTATTAGACGGGTTATTGTTTTGTGATTATGGGGCCCAGTTTGTCAAATTGCCTGAATAAAGAACTTCTGTTTTCTATCATGGGCAGGGGTGGAATTCGGAGGAAAGTAAAACCCACCCCAAACGACTAGGAATGGAAAATGTGCTGTTTACCCTGAAACATTGCTCAGCAGAGCCCAGGGATAACTCCTCCCAGGAAATCTCCTCTAGGGTGGGGGGAATATTGTCTCTCTCTTCCTGAACAATTCACTTACCTTGATTCTCCGGTCGGCGCAGCCATGTATCATTGTCAGCTATCAGCTGACGCAGCTCTCGCGCGCTCATGGCTTAGTTACCAAGGCGGATCTGATGAAATATTAGAGAACTAAGTTCTCAGGTGGCTCCGATATTACTGGGCCCTGATCAAAGATCAGTAAGAATGAATGGAAGTAATCACTAGATATGTAGTACAAACTAGTTCGCTCTTCCAGAACCAAAGTGAAGTGTCAGCAAAAGCATCAACTCAAGAAATGGCTGTGATGTCACAGCGCTCAGGGTTTATATCCCCTCAGGGTTCCGTTATGACATCATCATATGCAAATATGTGCATTATGACATCATCATATGCAAATATGTGCATTATGACATCATCATATGCAAATGTGAACAGAACCTCACATAATAGGTAAGCAGATCCTAGTTTTATGACATCACAGAAGTAAGGTCATGTGACTGTGTGTGTGTGCAAAAATAAAAAATAATAATAATAATAATAATAATTTGAATTAAAATCTGGATGTGGCTATTTCTAGGTACCGTACCTATGAACTCCTGGCTATTTTTAGGTACCATCCGTGTACCGTGCCTATAAACTTAAATGAACTGCAGATGTATCATATTTATCCCAGTAAATTTTCACTTTATTAAGACATTTATGTTACAATGGCTAATCTTCCTCGCACTGCGGACATCCATCCACTCTATAACAATCTTCATGTAGTGTGGAACAACAAGAAAAACAAGTTGTCAATTTTTTAGACTTTTTCCCCAAATCAAAGTGGCAAATCAGACATTTCTCTATTTCCTTGCAATTTTTTTGTGTTTTCGTTGTTTCCCTTTTTCTCCTCTTTGTGGATACCTTCAGCCTGAAAAGGTACAACTACCTGCGGACGTGCAGATGAAGATTTGCAGCTTGTAGAAGGTGGTGTATTTCCATCAGCTATATCCGGAACATTTGAAGTCTCAGCACCTGCAACATCTTGATGTACAGACTGGTTATATGACAAGCTGGGTTGTAATAACGAAGAACCTCGTCTGGCATTGTTTTGGATAACCTTGATTTCTTCCAAGTAGTTTAGAAAGGTTGAAGTTCCGTGATTAGATAAAATATCCGCCAACTGAGTTAGGGATTGGAACGCCAGATTGTACTTAGCAGTACTACTGAGTGGTTCTTCGTCAATAGTCTCTTGTTCTTCCACAGCACAATATAAATCAAATTCTGTGTCTTCAAAACTAGGCTCAATTTGCAAATTTTCCCAGTATTTTTTGTGGAAGCAGTTCCTATCATACAAAGGGATTGATTCGGTTTCTCTCATTAACCACATGAGGACCGCCGTACGTAAATTTACAGCCTCATGTGCTGGGATCCGACGACAATTGAAGGTGATGGGCACCCCCCGCGGCGAGATCGGGGGGTGCCAATGTCAGTAAAAGGTAGTCTGGGGTCTGGACAGTGACCCCAGACTACCGGAGCCCCCACATACCTGGTGATCCTGCCAGGCGATGGAGGAAGTGAGCGATGTGTCTCACTTCCTCTGTAGCTTACAGGATACGAGCAGGCTCATGTCCTGCTCGTGTCCTGTCTGCTATTGTGCAGAATCAGTTGATGCTTTCATCAAAGCATCAACTGATTCAAGTGTCCTAAAGGGATACATGAAAAAGTAAAAAAAAAGTAAAAAAAAAAAAAAATAAAGTGTATGAAAAAAGTAATAAAGTTATAAAGACCAAAAATCTCTTTTTTTCTATACAAAATGAATTATATAAATAAGCACTAAAAATAAAAAAAGCAAAGCATATTTGGTATCGCCGCGTGCGTAACAACCTGTACAATAAAACTGAAATAATATTTAATGTACACAATGAACGTCGGGAAAAAAAACATGGAAAAAACTTTCCGGAAGTAATGATTTCTTGCCATCTCATCCTACAAAATATGCTATAAAAAGTGATCAAAAAGTCATAGGCACCCCACAACAGTGCCAATAAAAAGTGCACATTGTCCCGCAAAAAATAAGCCCTCAACCAGCACTGTCAATTGAAAAATAAAAATGTTACGCCTCTCAGAAGATGGCGATGCAAAAAACATTGATTTATGTCCCCAAATGTGTTTTTATTCTACAGAATTAGTATCGCATAAAAAAATAACATAAATGAGGTATCGCCGTAAACGTACCGACCCGCAGAATAAAGGTCACATGTCGCTTATACTGTACCCTGCATGACGCAAAATTTAAAATGTAAAACTCAATGCCAGGATTGATTTTTTTTTTTTTTTTTAATCCAGCAAGAAAGAGTTAATAAAATGTATTCAGTAAGTTGTAGGCACCCAAAGATGGTGTCATTACAAAATGCATCTCATCCCACAAACAACAAGCCCTTATATGGCCGCGTCACCATAAAAATAAAGAAAATATAGCATCTAATAATGTGAAGACAAAAACCCGCAAAAATCGCCAAATCATTAGAACACGACTGGCTGCGTCAGGTAGGGAATATATAAGCTGTGCGAGCGGATATCAGGGGACACCCCAGATTTACAGCTTATGAGGGAAAAGACACCAGAAGTGACCCCCAAAGTGACCCCCAGAGCAACTCCCCCAATCATAGGAGCTACTGGGACATAGTAGGGAATTTGGTGTCTGCAATGTCCTCCGCACCTCTTATATATTCCCTCTTCGCCATCCGCTGTGCAGTCACGTCCGGGATACTAATACTCACTACACCCCCTGATAAATTCTATGAGGGGTGCAGTTTTCAAAATTAGGTCACTCCTTTGGGGAATCCACTTTTCTGGTACCTTACAGGCTCTACAAACATGACATGGCGTTCAGATACCAAACATCTGAATCTGTGCTGCAAAAGCCGCATCGCGCTCCTTCCCTTCTGCGCCCTGCTGTGCGCCCAAACTGCAGTTTATGCCACATGTATGACACATGTATGACACTGGTGTACCCGGGATAACGTATGTAATGCCATTTGTGGGTATAAACTGATATAGGGGCACAGCCGGACACAGAAGGGAAGAAGGGTTATTGGGTTTTTGGAGCGCAGACGGTTTGGTTTTTGGATGCCATGACACTTTTGCAGAGCTGAAACACCAGTAAAGTGGAATCCCCTGATATGTGACCTTATTTTGGAAACTACACCCCTGAAGGATTTATCCAGGGGTACAGAGAGCATTTTTAACCCCCAAGTGTTGCTATAACTTATCCATAAATGAATATGAAGCGAGGTGAGAGGTGAAAATAACAATTTTTCCAGGAATCTGTCATTTCAGTGCCTAACATGTTGTGCCCGCCTTGTATCAGAGATGAGCGCTCTAAAAGCTGTTGTGCCCGGGATACCCGCTTACCAGTTTTTGGAGTGTGTATCTCTGCTGACATAAGTTGGGCACAACATATCGGGCACTAAAATGGCGAATCTCTGGAAAAATTTCATTTTTAACTTCTCTATCAGTTGCGATTTCATTTCTGGAAACTAAATAAATGCAACACTCAAGGGTTAAAAATTCTCGCTACACCACTTGATAAATCCCATCAGTGGGCTAGTGTCCAAAATAGGGTGACATGTCTGCGGATTCCACTTTATTGACAATTCAGGGGCTTTGCAAAAGTGGCATGATGTCCAAAAACCAAACTGTGCTCCAAAAACCAAAATAGCGCTCCTTCCCTTCTGTGTCCGGCTGTGCCCAAACAGCCATTTCTACCCACATATGGCATTAAGTCCGTTATCCGGGGTACACCAGTGTCATACATGTCGGCATACACCGCTATTTGGGTACCCAGCAGGGTGCAGATGTGAAGGAACGCTATGTGCTTTTGGAGTGCAGATTTAGATTCTTCGTTTTTGGACACCATGTCACATTTGCAGAGACCCTAAAATTGCCCCTACAAAATGGGGTCACTTCTTGGTGAATTCCAGTTTACTGGCACCTCCAGGGCTCTGCAAAAACAACATGGTGCCCAGAGGGTCCCTCTAAATATGTACCCCAAAAGCTAAAACACACAGTGGTCGTTCCCTTCTGAGCCCTACTGTGTGCCCAAGCAGCAGTTTACACCCACATATATAATTTTTTAACCCCCGGGATGGCCCCTTAATAGTTTTAGGAGTGCAGGTCTCTGACAACACAAAGTGGGTGCAACGTGTTGGGCACTGAAATGGCATATTTTTAAAAATTTCAATTTTCATTTTGTACATTAATTTTTGGGAAGCATTTTAGGCTCAAAATGATAATACCCCTTGATACATTCCTTGACAGGTGTAGTTTCTAAAATGGGGTCACTTTTGAGGGGTTTCCATTGTATTGGTACTTTAGGGGCTCAGCAAATGCGATATGGCACCAGAAAACTATTCCAGCAAAATCTGCCCTCCAAAATCCAAATAGCGCTCTTTCCATTCTGAGCCCCACCATGTACCCATACAGCAGATTATGGCCACATATGGGGTATTGCCGTGTTCAGAAAAAATTGTGTAACAAACTGTGGAAGGCTTTTAATTCTTAAACTACTTGCAAAATTAAAACTATGGCGCTAAATGGACGATTTATTGGGAAAAAAAAGTAATTTTTCATTTTCATGTCCCAATGTTAATAAAATCTGTGAAACACCTGTGAGGCCAAAATACTCACTCTACCCCTAGATAAATTCTATGAGGGGTGTAGTTTCCAAAATGGGGTCACTTTTAGGGGGTTTCCACTGTATTGGTACTTTAGGGGCTCTACAAATGCGACATGGGACCTGAAAACTATTCCAGCAAAATCTGCCCTTCAAAAGCCAAATAGCCCTCTTTCCATTCTGAGCCCCGCCATGTTCCCATACAGCAGATTATGGCCACATATGGGGTATTGCCGTGTTCAGGAGAAATTGTGTAACGAACTTTAGGGAGCTTTTTCTCCTTTATCCTCTTGTGAAAATTAAAAATTTGGGGCTAAATTGACAGTTTATTGGAAAAAAAGTAATTTTTCATTTTCATGGCCCAATGTTAATAAAATCTGTGAAACAGCTGTAGGGTCAAAATGCTCACTCTACCCTTTGATATGTTCTGTGGGGGGTGTAGTTTCCCAAATGGGGTCACTTTTAGGGGGTTTCCACTGTATTGGTTCTCTAGGGGCTCTGCTAATGCGACATGGCACCTAAAAATAATTCCAGCAAAATCTGCCATCCAAAAGCCAAATAGCGCTCCTTCCATTCTGAGTCCTGCCATGTACCCATACAGCATACTATGGCCACATATGGGGTATTTCCGTGTTCAGGAGAAATTGTTTAACAAACTGTGGGGGGCTTTTACTCCTTTAACCCCTTGTGAAAATGAAAACTTTGGAGATAAAGTGACATTTTAGTAATGTTTCATTTACACATCCCAATGGTAGTAAAATCTGTGAAACAACTGTAGGGTGAAAATGCTGACTATACCCCTTGATGAATTCTGTGAGGGGTGTGGATTCTAAAATGGGGTCACTTTTGGGGGTTTCCATTGTTTTGGTATTCTAGGGTCTCTGCAAATGAGGCATGGTGCCTGAAAATTATTCCAGCAAAATCTGCTGTTTAAACACCCAGTGTCGCTTCTTCCCTTCCATGCACTGCCGTGTGCCCAAAAATCAGTTTACACCCACATGTGGGGTATTTCTGTGTACGGGAGAAATTGCACAATAAACTGTCAGATGCATTTTCTCCTTTAACCCTTTTTGAATGTGTTAATTTTAGGTCTAAATGAATGTATTAATGAAAAAAAATGAAATGTCTAAATTTCACTGCCATATTATTTCTATTCTTATGAAATGCTTAAAGAGTTAAAAAAACATCCCAAATGCTGTTTTGAATAATATGAGGGGTGCAGTTTTGAAAATGGGGTGATTTATGGGGGTTTCTATTATACAGGCCTTTATAATTACTTTCAGAACTGAAGTGGTCCCTAAAAAATTGGTTTGGAGAATTTTCTTGTAAATCTGGAAAATCGCTGTTACACTTGGAAGCCTTGTGACGTCCAAAATAAATTAAAAGACAATCAAAAGATGATGCCGATATAAACCAGAGATATGGGAGATAATATTTATTCATGTATTTGGATGGTATAACTATCTGCCTGAAAAGTAGAAAATTTCACATTTTGAAAATTGCAATTTTTTTCAAATTTCCATCAAATTTCCTAGTTTTTTTTATAAATAAATACAAAAATATTGATTAGTGTTTACCACTAACATGAAGTATAATGTGTTACGAAAAAAACAATCTCAAAATCACTTGTGTAAGTTAAAGCGTCTCAAAGTTATTGCCATTTAAAGTGATACATGTCAGTTTTGAAAAAAAAGGCCTGGTCTTTAACATACTTTTGGGCCCGGTCCTTAACCGGTTAAAAGCATGTGTCTGCATGGAACACAATATTGTAGCCGGAAACTGCAGTTACACAAGTTAACAGAACTGTCGTAAGCTTTTGAGTGATCGCCATTGCATGTTTCGATTACGGAATTCTACAAAATTTGCAAATTTGGCTTCATCGTTTGAAAACTCTTTAGAACTTTGCAAAAGAACCGTACACCAACTTCTGTAATTTCCTGCGATGCTGAATCAAGGTGAGTTTGCAATGGCGGATCGATTATTCTAAATGCTTTAAGCGACTGTTGAATCTGTTTATGCTGTAATCAGTTATCTATGAACGTTATGAGTTCTTTCATGCAAATAGTCACTGTTGCTAAGCTTCAAAACTTTTCCTGAAGATTAGAGATGAGCAAACGGCGTTCGATCGAATAAGTATTTAATCGAATATCATGGCGTTCGATGTATTCGTTCACAATCGAATACCAGGCCGCATACACAGTAAAAATTCGTATCCCCTCCCACTTTCCCTGGTGTGTTTTTTGCACCAATAACTGTGCAGGGGAGGTGGGACAGAAATTACGACAATGGAGGCAGTGAAAAAAATAGAAAAAAACCATTGTCTGCCGAAAACATGTGCCCTCCCATTCATAAGAACGGCCGCTGCCCTATTCGACATTTTTGCCGTCAGACATATGGAGAGAAACATATCTGCTGAGGGCTAGATAGAAATTAGCTTCATATAGGCTGGCAAGAAGTAATGAAGAAAGCCAACAGCTCTTCTCAGAGCTATACACTGTAGGGACATCAGTCCAGCTTTCCCCGGACGGTGGAAAACAGGGACACACAACAGATACAACTTCATATATAGCGGAGAAACAGCTTTCATTTTTAGCTGTCCGCACACAGAATAGCCGGAATCCATAGCAGTGACTAATTCATATAGAGATGAAAAAAGCCCTGAATTTATTTTTATTTATTTTTTTTATTTTTTTTTGGGGGGGGGGGCTGAAAAATAGCAGCAATCCACAGAAATTACAAGTTCATAAAGCTGGAAAAAGCCTTGAATTTTGGGGGGCCTGAAACATAGCAGCAATCCACAGCAGTTACTTCTTGCTACATACGTGCTAAGCAGCTTTTCAGGCTGTGTAACCCCAAAACAAGGATACAGAGCAATTAGTTCAGGCTATGTACGCTCAATCCAGATATTCAGGGTGTGTACCCCCAAAACCTAGGTGGGAGACCCAGAAATTCAGTCACGCTATATCAGCTCAATCCAATTTTTAAGGGTCTACCCCCAAAAGCTAAGTGTGATACACAGCAATTCAGTCAGGCTGTATCAGCTCAATCCAATTTTTTTTTTTCAATCCAATATTGTTTGCTCTCCATGATGTGAACTATGCCTTTGTCTCTTGAAAAGCAACCCAACATGAAGTCAGCCATGTGTGCCAGTGTGTTACTTGGCATGACTTTGCTACCCCCAACTGTAAGGGTCACTCTCCATTTCCTCCATTTTTCACTCCCCTTCACACCATCCATGCTGAAGCAATGGGATGCACTAAAATGCACTCTCAAGCCTCGTGTGGGACAGTGACATGAAATGCCACTTCATCCCCCTCATCTTCCTCCACCAGCCAACGGTGCGAAGATGTCAGGAGTGCGCTATGAATGTTTTCTGCCTAGTAGAGGCTACTTCTCACTTACGAAAATGGCCGCACTTTGACCAGTATATCAGGCACAATGGTGTAGGTTTCAAAGAACCTTTGCACCAACAAGTTGAAAATGTGGGCCATGTGTGGACCGTGTTTGAGTCTGGCAAGCTCCAGATCTGCTACAAGGTTCCGGCCATTATCACATATGCAAAAATGCCTGGCCCCAGGTGCAGCAGGGAAAAACACATTGCCATCTCAGCCAGGATGGCATCCCTGACCTCGGAGGCAGTGTGCTGTCTGTCCCCCAAGCTGATGAGCTTCAGCACGTCCTGCTGACATCTCCCCACGCCAGTGTTACAGCGTTTCCAGTTTGTAGCTGGGGTGGAGGTTGCAGCGCAGTAGGCTTTCAGATAACCCGTGGTATGAATTTTGGGCTGGGAGAGGAGATAGGCCACCCCAGTTTGCACACCCGGCCCAGACTCCCCTACATTCATCCTGCCTGTCATTAAAGATAAGCAGCATCCCTGACCACAGGCGCTTGTCCATGCGTCGGTGGTCAAGTGGACCTTGCAGCAAAGCGCGGAGCTCTGGGCCCGACTGATGTAATGGGACACGTGCAGGCGCAAGGCAGGGACAGCAATCCAAGAGAAGTGGTAACGGCTAGGCCCAGCATAGGGAGGTGCCCCAGCTGCCATCTGGTGACGGAAGGCCTGTGTATGCAGAAGCATAAACGTCAACATCTCCAGGGCCAGCAGTTTTTCGATGATGCAATTAAAGCCTTGGGCATGTGGGTGGCTTGCGCTGTACTTCTGCCTGCAATGAAACGCCTGGGAGATGGGGAGTGGCTGGGAAGAAGCGCATGATGGTGCAGGCCAAAAGGGTGGATCAGCGTGAAGTCCCCAATGTGTCAGAGACAAATGTGTAGGTGGCTGTGTATATGGGTCAATTGAAATGTATAAGTCTGTACTCTTATCCAAAGTTGTGGATAAAAAGTCCAGTCATGTACATTACAGCTTAGTAACTCAATGTGCCTCATATTAATAGCAGTTAACCCCATCATGTTCCGCACATTAACCCCTGTCTGCTTTACATAAGGGACACTGATATGTGAGAGACATGGAGGTAATAAGTGAACATCTTCATTATATAGGTCCCTTATTAGTACCTCCATATGTCTCACACATCAGTAACCCTTATGTGAGCCACATAGGGGTTAATGTGAGGGACATGATGGGGTTAACTACTATTAATGTGAGCCACATGGAGTTACTAAAACTAAAGTAATAACCCCAAATGCCTGACATTAATAAGAATAGTTAGTAACACACGTACCTGGTGTTGTGTTTGCTTTCACTTTGCTCCCCGGAGCTTCCTCTCCTCCTCAGGGCTGCAGACGGCAGGAGCTCCTCCTCACGTGTAGCAGCAGGTCCAGGGAGCCCTTATCCTGTACAGTGAGAGGCTCACCTCTGATTGGTGGCAGGGAGAGAAGGGGGCGTGTCCTACACCTCAGCTCTAGCAGAGCACTGAAGGGACGCTCTCTCTTAAATTAGTGCATGAAGGTTGTGGGCTGGCTGGCGTGCCGACAAAATATGCCTCGTGTGCCAGGGGTTGCCGATCCCTGCTCTAGTGGGTAACTGCCACTATTTACTTACTGATCCCCGCCGTATCCACAGCCACCACCGTCTCCACTTCCACTTCAGCCCTCCAGGGGGCCTCCTCTGTCCCACATGATGTCGTCGCTGATGCTATTCACTAATGGGGGCAGAGACTGTGGTATTGGTGATGGGGAAGGAAATAGATTGACGGCCGTTACCTGCTGGAGTATTCCAGGAGGTAGTGGCCAAAAGTCACTATGGGTGGCCTTTACTTTCAGGGCACCTGTACATGGGGGCATATACTGTGTGGGGGGGTCAGTAACTGAGGCATTTACTATGTGGAGGGCAGTAAAGGAGGTAGAAAATTGTCCAATAACAAGGCAATATACCACTTGGGGGCCAGTAAATGGGGCGTTATAGTGTGTGGGGATATTAAAGGGAGAGTTATACTGTGTGGGAGTCACGAGACGGGCACTATACCCCATAGGTGCTGTTGGGGCCCAGGCAATTTTTGCTATGGAGCCCGTTCTTTGCTAATCGTTGCTAATCAGCAACCGCTAATAATAAACCTGAAATGTAGACAGAATTTTTTTTGTATTTGTAGATCTTGGATCTGTGTATGTAGATATATCTGAAGACGGATACTGAGTGTGACATCTATAAAATAATACCGCCAATATAATAGAATAAAAGAGCCGAAAGTTACAGGAGGAGACGTAACAAGTAGAGATGAGCGAACACTAAAATGTTCGAGGTTCGAAATTCGATTCGAACAGCCGCTCACTGTTCGAGTGGGTTTCGAACCCCATTATAGTCTATGGGGAACATATACTCGTTAAGGGGGAAACCCAAATCCGTGTCTGGAGGGTCACCAAGTCCACTATGACACCCCAGGAAATGATACCAACACCCTGGAATGACACTGGGACAGCAGGGGAAGCATGTCTGGGGGCATAAAAGTCACTTTATTTCATGGAAATCCCTGTCAGCTTTCGATTTTCGCAAGCTAACTTTTCCCCATAGGAATGCATTGGCCAGCACTGATTGGCCAGAGTACGGAATTCGACCAATCAGCGCTGGCTCTGCTGGAGGAGGCGGAGTCTAAGATCGCTGCACACCAGTCTCCATTCAGGTCCAACCTTAGACTCCGCCTCCTCCGGCAGAGCCAGCGCTGATTGGCCGAAGGCTGGCCAATGCATTCCTATTGGTAGCAGTGCTGAGCCAGTTCTGCTCAACTACACCGTGTGCCGGTCAGCCCATCTGATATAGCAGAGCCGAGTGTGCACTCCTATATCAGATGCATTCCTATATCAGATGGGCTGACCGGCACACTCGGCTCTGCTACATCTGATGTAGCAGAGCTGAGTGTACACACTCGGCTCTGCTATATCAGAGGGGCTGACCGGCACACGAGGCATTTCAGTCCTCTAGAGGGCCCCATGCGTCTCATATCATGTAGCTGAGGCTGAACAGTGTCAGGATGTTGTTAATAGCAATGTGGTATGCAACGCACAGGGCCCCCTGGAGGGCTGAAGTGTAAGCATGACTATTTTTCTCGGATGCATTGGAAGCATAAGTAGGAGCATTGTGTAGGGGATGTAGCTCAGTGGTAGAGCGCATGCTTTGCATGTATGAGGCCCCGGGTTCAATCCCCGGCATCTCCATCTTTTGAGACAAAGAACTACAAAACATCAAAGGTCAGTAAAACTGATATACAGGCAGGAAGTCACAGGAAATATGTTCGGGGATAATACGAAGACGGAATTTAATGTAAAAGAGCTTAACCTTTTGTCTGTAGAGAAAATGATAGACGCTAGAGGGCAGACTAGTCCACACAATACATGTACAGGAATACATTGCCGGTGATCCTGCAGCATCTGGTGACTTCACATCCTACCACCAACATGGTATGCCAGAAATCCAGTATAAATTATCATGTGCCCAACATCTTGCACCTCCTGTCATTGTGGAGCCAAGCCCTGGTCTACAAGGATCCGTATCCAATATGTCCTTACAAGTTGAAGTACGTACATGGATGTTTTTGTATTTGAGTTGACTGCCCCCTACTGTCCACCACGCGCTTATGTTTCCACATTATATGATGGTGAACGATACAATCTTTTTATTTTTAAGCTTATTTTTTGACAAAATCCAGTCATTTGAGGAACATCCAGACGTCCGAGATCTGAAATTTGTCATCTTTATTGTACTTAGATAAACCTGTACAAGACATGGAGATGCCGGGGATTGAACCCGGGGCCTCATACATGCGAAGCATGCGCTCTACCACTGAGCTACATCTCCTATAGGAAACCTCTGAAAATACTCCAATTCCTGAGACAATATACTACGTGTAGCCCTATTGTGCTGATACTACTGGATATCATTATGTGATTAGTAAAGTGGAAATATATAATAATAATACCGCTATATAGATAAAATGTCGCCATACAGCGCCCACATACAGGTCATCAGATCGTTCCTATCTGCATAAAAACTGTCCTTACCTGTGTAAAGTGAGGAGCCCAGTGTCACTAAGCACTTCCACCACATTCACTTACACTAACAGAATAACATTTATACACGTACATACCCCTTTTTAAAATTCTAAGCACCTTACCCCTGTCCCTGATATACGACCCCACTCCCCTTCTATTATCCAAACCCCCTATTTCCTATAACGTCTTTAAGTTAAGGGATTCTTCTTTAAACTTAAGCAATTATAGACTGTTACAAGTTAGTATTGCTTAGTGCACAAAGAACTCAGCTCTGACACTTTTCTGTATATATAGTTCAAACTGTCTCAGAGATTTTGTCTCAAAGCTGAACTTTTGTGTAATTTTTGCAAAAAATCAATGTTTGATAAAAAGTTGCATGAAGGTGGCTGTGAATATAATAAGCTAGATGGTATTTTTTTTTATCATCGCCAGGGTGTCTGCTGTTTGGAAATATATTGGTTTATGGGGTTTAGTCATTGATTGTAATGTCTATGGCATGTTTTAGTCATGCTACTATTTTTTTCACATTTAAGGCCAAAATCAAGATTTTGAGGTGCACTTTTTTTGGGTCTTAAAGGGAGTTTAGTCACATATATGTAGTATTGATGAATTAAAGGCACCTTAGAATTTAGTATACTAAAGAAATTATGAAATAAATTTTTTGAGAGAAGTCCTCAGTAGATACCTTTTTTAATGGCTAACTTAAAAAGCTTTTTGACAGTGGCGGATCCAGGGTTTGCGGGGCCCTGGGCAATTGACTTTGTCGGGGCCCTACTTACTGGGGGTCTCGCACTTCTAACCTGTACTTCCCAACTGTTGAAGACTAGAAAGAGGGAACAAAACGTGTGGTAAATTTGGCCCTGCCCACTTTTATGTTGACTCCACCCATTCTCATTCTATTTTCATGTGATTCCACACAGTATAATCCTCCTACAGTCACCCGTAAATTATATCTCCCCCCATTTTCATATACACCCTTCATCTACCCCTAGTTTCATGTCACCCCCCCCTCTATCTCTGTCCCCAGTTTCATGCCATTCTCCCCCTTTATCTGTCCACAGTTTCATTTCCCCCCGTCTCTACCCCAGTGTCATGCCGTTCTCCCCCCTTCATCTGCCCCAATGTCATGCCATTCCCCCCCTTCATCTGCCCTAGTGTCATGCCGTTCTCCCCCTCCATCTGCCCCAGTGTCATGCTGTTCTCCCCCCCTTCATCTGCCCCAGTATCATGCTGTTCTCCCCCCCTCCATCTGCCCCAGTGTCATGCCATTCTCCCCCCTCCATCTGCCCCAGTGTCATGCCGTTCTCCCCCCTCCATCTGCCCCAGTGTCATGCTGTTCTCTCCCCCTCTATCTGCCCCAGTGTCATGCCTTTCTCCCCCCTCCATCTGCCCCAGTGTCATGCTGTTCTTCCCCCTCCATCTGCCCTATTGTCATTCTGTTCTTCCCCCTTCATCTGCCCCAGTGTCATGCCATTCTCCCCTCTCCATCTGCCCCAGTGTCATGCCATTCTCCCCCTCCATCTGCCCCAGTGTCATGCCATTCTCCCCCCTCCATCTGCCCCAGTGTCATGCTGTTCTTCCCCCCTTCATCTGCCCCAGTGCCATGCCATTCTCCCCCCTCCATCTGCCCCAGTGTCATTCTGTTCTTCCCCCCTTCATCTGCCCCAGTTCCATGCCATTCTCCCCCCTCCATCTGTCCCAGTGTCATGCCATTCTCCCCCCTCCATCTGCCCCAGTGTCATGCTGTTCTTCCCCCCTTCATCTGCCCCAGTGCCATGCCATTCTCCCCCCTTCATGTGCCCTAGTGTCATGCCTTTCTCCCCCTCCATCTGCCCCAGTGTCATGCCGTTCTCACGTTCTCTCACACACACACACACACACTCACCATTCCTCGTTCCCTTGCAGCTCTCTCCCTCATACACATATTGTAGCCGCGATGTGATGACGTCATCACATCGCGGCTACAAATGCCGGAGCTCAGCGTTAAAGCAGGAGCTGAGCTGTGACAGCTCCGGCTTTAAACGCCTATGCATTCAGCTCATCGGCGTCCTACCGCCGATGAGCTGAAATACATAGGCGTTTAAAGCAGGAGCTGTGAGCTCAGCTCCTGCTTTAACGCTGAGCTCAGTTGGAGTCGGGACATGCCGACCGGGACCATTTTGTTAGGTCCCGGCCGCGTCGCGGGGCCCCAGGCGGTTGCCCGGCTCGCCCGGCCCTGGATCCGCCCCTGTTTTTTGATGACATATTTCGAGCTTTCGAGACTATAGAGGTCTCTTCATCAGGATGGTATAACACAATTTCTGAAGGTAGGCATATATATACACAGAGAAATGGATTGTTAGATGCAAAATAGATGGAGAACAGAACACAATGTAAATAAACAGTAAAAAACCATATATATCAGTTCACAGGAAAGTTCTCTGGGGTTGTAGCATCTTTGTAGCTGATCTAAGAAGCTACAAACCCAGAGATGAAACAACACGTTCCATTGAGCCCCTGTACTGAGGGGAAATAATCCCAGCAGGTATTAGGCCCTATATAGTTACCGGTCCCTGCCGCTGCCCACAGCCACCTTTGCTTACATCTCAGTCCTCTAGGGGGCCCCATGCGTCTCATATCATGTAGCTGAGGCTGAATAGTGTCAGGACGTTGTTGATCGCAACGTGGTATGCAATGCACAGGGCCCCCTGGAGGGCTGAAGTGTAAGCGAATGATAGATAGCACAACTATTTTTCTCAGATGAATTGGGAGCATTAGTTGGAATGTTCTATAGGGGATGTAGCTCAGTGCTAAAGCGCATGCATTGCATGTATGAGGCCCCGGGTTCAATCCCCAGCATCTCCATCTTTTGAGACAAACAACTACAAAACATGGGCTCTACCCATCAACCAGAAGAAGACCAAAGTCATGGTATTTCAGAAGAAGGGCCACAATAAAGTCTCCACCCCACAATTCACACTGAATGGCTCCACACTGGAGAAAACCTACAGCTAGACCTACATGGGGCTGGAGCTCAGCCAATCAGGAAGCTTCAAAGCAGCAATAGAAACCCTGAAAGCAAAAGCCTGCAGAACCTTCTACGCCAGGGGTAGGGAACGTACAGCTCTCCAGCTGTTGCAAAACTACAACTCCCAGCATGCATACTGGCTCTGCTGTTCTGGGAACTCCCATGGAAGTGAATGGAGCATGCTGGGAGTTGTAGTTTCACAGCAGCTGGAGAGCCAAAGGTTCCCTACCCCTGTTCTACGCCATCAGAAGACAGCTGTACCACCTCAAACCACCGGTGAGGGTCTGGCTGAAGATATTTGACGCAGTCATCTCCCCGATCCTTCTCTATGGCAGCGAGGTTTGGGGCCCAGCCACCTACCCAGACCAGTCAAAGTGGGATTCCAGCCCAACAGAGACCTTCCACCTGGAGTTCTGCAAATACCTGCTCCATGTCCATCGCAACACCACCAACATGGACTGCAGGGCTGAGCTAGGCAGACTCCCCCTATGGCTCACCATACAGAAGAGGGCGCTAGCTTTCCAGGCACACATCCAGGGGAGCAAGCCCGACTCCTACCACCACCAAGCATGGCTAAGCCACCTGAGCAAACCAGACACTCACCAACCAAACAACAGCCAATCACCAAACCAAAAACACCAACAGATGATAACCAAGGCCGAAATAAAGGCGACCACAGAGGCAAACAGAGAGCGGTACATTGAAGAATGGAGAAACAAAATAAATAACTCCAAGAAACTCACCGTGTATCCCCTCAGTGAATACCATCAGCGATGACATCATGTGGGACAGACGGGGCCCCCTGGAGGGCTGAAGCAGGGAAGAATAAAGAGCCAATAATGACACCTGTCAGCTTTCCGGCAGTATATAGAACTGCCTGTGGGCAAAATGGTGAAAGGTCCTCTTTAACACACAAAAAAACACTTATAATTACCATCCAACGCTCCCCCGCCGCGCTCTGCAGTTTCACTAATAGACCTGTAGGCGCGATGTGATGATGTGACGTCATCACATCGCGCCTATATGTCCACTAGCCGGAACGTAGCGGCTAGTGGATATAATCATCTCGCAATGTATTCAACTCGGATCCGGTGTCCCTAGGCTTGTGCGGGCCGTACAAAATTTTTCGGGGGGGGGGGGGGGCGCGAGTTTGAGACCCCTGATTTATTACATCACTGGCCATGTATTTCTATAGATGTATTGTGTTAGCTACACCGCCCCCTAGTGGTCACCATCGACTTAGGATTCTAAAATGGTGAACAGATGATATTCAGCCTTTATAATACAGACGGGCAGATGTTTCCTGAATTCCTGCACATTTATCAGTTTTCTGGATCTTTGATGTTTTTATAGTTGTTTATCACAAAACATGGAGATGCCGGGGATTGAACCCAGGGCCTCATACATGCGAAGCATGCGCTATACCACTGAGCTACATCCCCTATAGGAAACCTCTATAAAACCTCTGAAAATACTCCAATTCCTGAGACAATATACTACATGCAGCCATATTGTGCTGATACTACTGGATATCATTATGTGATTAGTAAAGTGGAAATATATAATAATAATAATACCGCTATATGGATATAATGTCGCCATACAGCACACCGACAGCGCCCACATACAGGTCATCAGATCATTCCTATCTGCATAGAAACTGTCCTTACCTGTGTAAAGTGAGGAGCCCAGTGTCACTAAGCACTTCCACCACATTCACTTACACTAACAGAATAACATTTATACACGTACATACCCCTTTTTAAAATTCTAAGCACCTTACCCCTGTCCCTGATATACGACCCCACTCCCCTTCTATTATCCAAACCCCCTATTTCCTATAACGTCTTTAAGTTAAGGGATTCTTCTTTAAACTTAAGCAATTATATACTGTTACAAGTTAGTATTGCTTAGTGCACAAAGAACTCAGCTCTGACACTTTTCTGTATATATAGTTCAAACTGTCTCAGAGATTTTGTCTCAAAGCTGAACTTTTGTGTAATTTTTGCAAAAAATCAATGTTTGATAAAAAGTTGCATGAAGGTGGCTGTGAGTATAATAAGCTAGATGGTATTTTTATGATCGTCAGGGTGTCTGCTGTTTGGAAATATATTGGTTTATGGGGTTTAGTCATTGATTGTAATGTCTATGCCATGTTTTATCCATGCTGCTATTTTTTTCACATTTAAGGCCAAAATCAAGATTTTGAGGTGCAGTTTTTTAGGGTCTTAAAGGACGTTTAGTCACATATATGTAGTATTGATGAATTAAAGGCACCTTAGACTTAGTATTCTAATGTGTAGTTGATTTGTAAACGTGTCATGTGCCACTGCTTCTGCCAATCACGACGCTTGTTACAAAAACCTCATTCAGTTAACTAACTGGCTGTTAATTACCTGTACACGACTTTGGTGAAACTCCTAGACACTAACAGAAGTTAGTTAGTTTTAACTTCGGTTAGCTAACTGGAAATTTAACATGCGTTGGTGAAACTGGCCATAAAGAAATTATGTCAGTACTAGCAGTTACCCGCGACTTCGTCTGCAGGTTGGCGGTGGCGCTGAACCGCTTATATTTTTTGTCCCCCATCTCTGCCCCCAGTTTCTTGTCCCCCCATCTCTGCCTCCAGTTTCTTGTCCTCCCCATCTCTGCCTCCAGTTTCTTGTCCCCCCATCTCTGCCCCAGTTTCTTGTCCCCCCATCTCTGCCCCCAGTTTCATGTCCCCCCTTCATCTGCCCCCACTTTCTTGTCCCCCCATCTCTGCCCCCAGTTTTTTGTCCCCCCCATCTCTGCCCCGTTTCTTGTGCCCCCCTTCATCTGCCCCCAGTTTCTTGTCCTCCCATCTCTGCCCCAGTTTCTTGTCCCCCATCTCTTCCCCCAGTTTCTTGTCCCCCCCTTCATCTGCCCCCAGTTTCTTGTCCCTCCATCTCTGCCCCCAGTTTCTTGTCCTCCCATCTCTGCCCCCAGTTTCTTGCCCCCTTCATCTGCCCCCAGTTTCTTGTCCCCCATCTCTGCCCCCAGTTTCTTGTCCTCCCATCTCTGCCCCAGTTTCTTGCCCCCTTCATCTGCCCCCAGTTTCTTGTCCCCCCCATCTCTGCCTCCAGGTTCATGTCCCCCCATCTCTGCCCCAGTTTCTTGTCTCTCCATCTTTGCCCCCAGTTTCTTGTCCCCCCATCTCTGCCCCCAGTTTCTTGTCCCCCCATCTCTGCCCCCAGTTTCTTGTCCCCCCATCTCTGCCCCCAGTTTCTTGTCTCTCCATCTCTGCCCCCAGTTTCTTGTCCCATCTCTGCCCCCAGTTTCTTGTCCCCCTATCTCTGCCCCCAGTTTCTTGTCCCTCCATCTCTGCCCCCAGTTTCTTGTCCCCCCATCTCTGCCCCCAGTTTCTTGTCCCTCCATCTCTGCCCCCAGTTTCTTGTCCCCCCATTTCTGCCCCCAGTTTCATGTCCCTCCATCTTTGCCCCCAGTTTCTTGTCCCCCCATCTCTGCCCCCAGTTTCTTGTCCCCCCATCTCTGCCCCCAGTTTCTTGTCTCTCCATCTCTGCCCCCAGTTTCTTGTCCCTCCATCTCTGCCCCCAGTTTCTTGTCCCCCCATCTCTGCCCCCAGTTTCTTGTCTCTCCATCTCTGCCCCAGTTTCTTGTCCCCCCATCTCTGCCCCCAGTTTCTTGTCCCCCATCTCTGCCCCCAGTTTCTTGTCCCCTCATCTCTTCCCCCAGTTTCTTGTCCCCCCCATCTCTGCCCCCAGTTTCTTGTCCCCCCATCTCTGCCCCCAGTTTCTTGCCCCCCATCTCTGCTCCCAGCTTCATGTCCCCCCCCCCCTACATCGGCCCCAGTGTAGTTGGACTCACCTTGCCACGCTCCCCCGCCGCTCTCTCCGCTCGCTCACTGCACATAGTTGTCGGGCGTCTGGCTGCGTGTGGCATATATGAGGCAGAGCGGAGGCCGGCGTCAAGGTTGTATGGAAGTTTACATTGTCCATATCAGGTTCACAAGGACACTAACAGCTCAGTGACATGTACCGCAGTTCTGTTTTGCACATTTCCGGTCTGGATGAAACCACCGGGAGATCTCATGAGACAAATCTCGCCAGGTTCCCCCAACAAATGCTCTCAGTGCTGCCCCCTCCTGGACTCAGCAATCTGCCTCCTAAGGCCTGACAGCAGATGTAAACTGGGACTGTCCTGGATATCATTATGTGATTAGTAAAGTGGAAATATATAATAATAATACCGCTATATAGATATAATGTAGCCATACAGCGCCCACATACAGCACACCGAAATAACACTGTCGTACAAACAAATACTAAATACATAGAGTGAATATAAATGATACTGTCACACTGTGCAAAACAATAATACCACCATATAGTGCACACGGATAATACTCCCATACTATACACATTAGTAGTGCTACCTGAGCTACATCCCCTATAGAAGGTGCAGAAGTCTATATTGGGTTCACAAGGACACTAACAGCTCAGTGACATGTACCGCAGTTCCGTTTTGCACATTTCCGGTCTGGACGAAACCACCGGGAGATCTCATGAGACAAATCTCGCCAGGTTCCCCCAACAAATGCTCTCAGTGCTGCCCCCTCCTGGATTCAGCAAACTGCCTCACAGCAGATGCAAACTGGGACTGTCCTGGTGTCCCAAGAGGCCCCCGCTACCATAGGGCCCAGTAGGAGTGCACCATATGCCCTACTAACAGTTACCCGTGACTTCGTCTGCGGGTTGGCGGTGGCGCTGAACCGCTTATATTTCTTGTCCCCCCATCTCTGCCTCCAGTTTCTTGTTCCCCCATCTCTGCCCCCAGGATCTTGTTCCCCCCTTCATCTGCCCCCAGTTTCTTGTCCGCCCAGTTTCTTGTCCCCCCCATAGCTGCCCCCAGTTTCTTGTCCCCCCCTTCATGTGCCCCCAGTTTCTTGTCCCCACATCTCTGCCCCAGTTTCTTGTCCCCCCATCTCTGCCTCCAGTTTCTTGTCCCCCCATCTCTGCTCCAAGCTTATGTTCCCCCCCCTACATCGGCCCCAGTGTAGTTGGACTCACCTTGCCACGCTCCCCCGCCGCTCTCTCCGCTCGCTCACTGCACATAGTTGTCGGGCGGCTGGTTGCCTGTGGCATATATGAGGCAGAGCAGGGGCCTTGCGCTGCTTTCCTGGCTTGTCAGTCTTTCGCTTCACTGTGGAGCCGAGCCCTGGTCTACAAGGATCCGTATCCAATATGTCCTTACAAGTTGAAGTGGGTACATGAATGTTTTTGTGTTTGAGTTGATTACATCCTAGGCAGATAGACTGCAATAGAGGCGCCGGTATTATACAGTGCATTGCAGAATACCGGCGCCTCTATTGCAGCCTACCTGCCATACGCAGCCAGCCGCCCGACACCTATGTGCAGTGCGCAAGTGGAGAGAGCGGACGGGGAGCGTGGCAAGGTGAGACCACCTACACTGGGGCCGATGTGGGGGGGGGACATGAAGCTGGGGAATGTGGTTGATCCCAGGGGACAACGACCCAGGGACACCCCCCCGGGACAGCCCTTCTCCAACCCCCTGTACCCGCTGCACTGACCTGTTATGTGGTGTGTCGGGTGCAGCAGCCTCCTCCTTAGCTGTCCGCGAAGTGTGTAGGTTGCCTGGGATAGCTGCGGTGCCGGGACCATGTGGGCTGCCGCCATCTTGCCCACCTTCAGCCCCCAACCTATGGTGCCGCAGCCCTGGCTCCAGAGCTCGCCCACAGCCTGCCATGCACCAATGGGAGGAGCGTGCACAGACCAGTGCTGGCGGAGGGTCCTTTGGAGGGTCACGGAGGCGATTTCAGGTGAGCGACCCACATTTAAAGTAGCCTATTACCTTTTTCTGGGCAGTGTGTGTGTGTGTGTGTGTGTGTGTGTGTGTGTGTGTCTGTGTGTGTGTGTGTGTGTGTGTGAAATTACCCCAAAATCCATTCAGCCATTTGGCTGTGATTGAGGAACAAACATCCAAACTCACAAACATCCAAACTCACAAACTTTCACCTTTATAATATTAATAGGATATCCCTGCATGTGGTAGAGTTTAGGTCAGAAATTTGGAATTTTGGATTTTTTTATAATAAAATTTTTTAACTCAAATGTATACAAGTATAATGTAACATCCCACAATAGAACTGTTCAAGCTATATTCCCCTGGCTCCCTGCTTTCAGAAAATATATTGGTATGGGGGACTCTCACAAACATTTAATTTAGAAATATGCGTTTTATTTACATGTCAAAACTGTGAAAATTGCTCTGGCTACTGGAGATGCAAAATTTCCAGAGACCCTTGGCAGCGAAAAGGTTAAGCTTATTTTTTGACAGAATCCAGTTGTTTGAGGATCATCCAGACACCCGAGCTCTGAAATTTATCATATTTATTGTATTTAGATAAACCTGCACAAAACATGGAGATGCCGGGGATTGAACCCAGGGCCTCATACATGAAAGCATGCGCTCTACCACTGAGCTACATCCCCTATATAGCTATTCTATTAATGTTCCCAATTCTGAGATGAAACAACACGTTCCATTGAGCCCCTGTACTGAGGGGAAATAATCCCAGCAGGTATTAGGTCCTATTTAGTTACCGGTCCCTGCCGCTGCTCACAGCCACCTTTGCTTACATCTCAGTCCTCTAGGGGGCCCCATGCATCTCATATCATGTAGCTGAGGCTGAACAGTGTCAGTACGTGGTTGACAGCAATGTGATATGCAACGCACAGGGCCCCCTGGAGGGCTGAAGTGTAAGCGAATGATAGGTACCACGACTATTTTTCTCAGATGCATTGGGAGCATTAATAGAAACATGGTATAGGGGATGTAGCTCAGTGGTAGAGCGCATGCTTTGCATGTATGAGGCCCCGGGTTCAATCCCCGGCATCTCCAATTTTTGAGACAAAGAACTACAAAACATCAAAGGTCAGTAAAACTGATATACAGGCAGGAAGTCACACGAAATATGATCGGGGATAATACGAAGACGGAATTTAATGTAAAAGAGCTTAACCTTTTGTCTGTAGAGAAAATGATGGACACTAGGGGCAGGGCCGGCGTCAGCGCACGGCATAGTCGGGCAAGTGCCGGGGCCCACAGAGCCTCTGGGGGCCCCCCGGCACTTGCCTGTCACAATTTCAGCTCATCGGCGTCCGTCCGCCGATGAGCTGAATACATACGCGATGCAGGAGCTGCGAGATCAGCTCCTGCTTTAAAGCTCCGGCCCGGCTTGCGTGTGTAGGCGCGATGACGTCATCACATCACGCCTACACACGCAAGCCGGGCCGGAGCTAAGCAGGAGCTGATCTCACAGCTCCTGCATCGCGTATGTGATTGGAGGGAGAGAGAGAGGAGCGTCGGGGGAACGAGGGAAGGTGAGTGATAGAAGGTGAGTTAAGTGTTTGTTTTGTATTACATATTAAGGTGAAACATAATGAAGGGGGCCCATGAAACTGGGGGGCAAAGGGAGGGGGAGAACGGCATGACACTGGAGAACATGAAGGAAGTGGGGAGAGAACGGCATGAAACTGGGGACAGAGATGGAGGGGGCCCAAAGAAACTGGGGGGCAAATGAAGGGGAGGGGGGAACAGCATGACACTGGGGCAGATGGAGGGGGGGGGAGAACAGCATGACACTGGGGCAGATGGAGGGGGTGGGGAGAGAACGGCATGGAACTGGGGACAGAGATGGAGGGGGCCCAATGAAACTGAAGGGGCAAATGAAGGGGAGGGGGGGGAACGGCATGACACTGGGGCAGAGACGGGGGACATGAAACTGTGGGCAGATGAAGGGGGAGAACGTGATGAAACTGGGGACAGAGATGGAGGGGGGACATGAAACTGGGGGCAGAGGAAGGGTGTATATGAAACTGGGGGAGAGATGGAGGGGGGCATATAATTTACAGGTGACTGTAGGAGGATTATACTGTGTGGGAGCACATAATGAATGAGTGGGTGGAATCAACATAAAAGTGGGTGGAGCTAAATTTGCAGCGGCGCGCAGAGCGCGGCGCGCAGAGCGCGCCGCACATTTTGCCCCTCTTTCTGCTCTTTAAAAGATTGGGAGGTATGGTGTTGGTGACGCCACACTCCTGCATGACGTCACTCGCTTCATCTGCAACGCACAGTGTCTCCACTCCCCCACCTCCTTTACAAGGGGGCCCACTGAGGCTCTGTCGCCCAAGGGCCCATAAAAACCTGGAGCCGGCCCTGACTAGGGGGCAGACTAGTCCACACAATACATGTACAGGAATACATTGCCGGTGACACAATGACATAGGATGGCGCTATAGAGATAAGGAGCACTATTTATTACATCACTGGCCATGTATTTCTATACACGAATTGTGTTAGTTAAACCGCCTCCTAGTGGTCACTATCGGCATAGGATTCTAAAATGGTGAACAGATAATATTCAGCCTTTATAATACAGACGGGCAGATGTTTCCTGAATTCCTGCACATTTATCAGTTTTCTGGATCTTTGATGTTTTTGTCGTTGTTTATCACAAAACATGGAGATGGCGGGGATTGAACCCGGGGCCTCATACATGCAAAGCATGTGCTCTACCACTGAGCTACATCCCCTATAGGAAACCTCTAAAAATCCTCCAATTCCTGAGACAATATACTACGTGTAGCCCTATTGTGCTGATACTACTGGATATCATTATGTGATTAGATATAATGTAGCCATACAGCGCCCACATACAGTACACCTAAATAACACTGTCCTACAAATAAATACTAAAAACATAGAGTGCATATAAATGATACTGTCACACTGTGCAATACAATAATACCACCATATAGTGCACACGGATAATACTCCCATACTATACACATTAGTAGTGCTACCACGCAGTACACGTAAAAAAACACTTTCATGTCATTTTTTCAGAGACTATAATATTGATGTTCTGTCCTAAGAAAAGATCATGAATATACAATGTTGTGGGGTCTGAGACCCTTTTTAGCCCCTTATATGTTCTATGTGCACTATACCCTGTAGGTGCTGTGGGGGCCCAGTCAGTGTTTACTATGGGGCCCGGTCTTTGCTAGTTACAACCCCTGATAACAGACCTGAAATGTAGACAGAATAGTACCAACATATATAAATGCCATATACCTGCCCATAATAATAACAATACCAATGTAATACTGCCATATAGGTGGCATGTAGTCTCAGAAACAGGAGCGTTTTCACACTGTGTATGAGGGGATGTGGCTCAGTGGTAGAGCCCATGCTTTGCATGTATGAGTCCCCGGGTTCAATCCCCGGCATCTCCATGTTTCGTGTTACATAATAATCACTAAAAAAAGATAGGAGTGCACTATATGCCCTATATTTAATGCGGCCCTGTATTCCCTGCTCATATAATACCGCCAGACAGTTCACCTATACCACCGTATCATATCCAGGGGCCCCTCACAGATGTTTTGAGAGAGTTGGAGAATAACAGAGGGGCCTTGAGCAGGGGTGAACCTGCCCCTTTCGCCGCCCGAGGCGAACGACAGAAAGCCGCCCCCCTCCCCCGGGAGGAGGGGTCGGGGCGAAGCGGCGTTCGCAGGCAGAGAGCAGGCATGGAGAGGACCTGCTCTCTGCCTGAATGGGAGGGGAGGCCGTTGGATCAGCGCTGCTCCAGCGGCCTCCCCAATCCACCGCTTGGTGCTAAGCCATTCTAGGACAGCTTGTCCTGGACTGGGTTAGGTAAGCAAAAATACTGCGCTCCCTGGGGCCCTGGCATAGCGCCGCCTGAAGCGCTCGCTTCAGGTCGCCTCATGGGAGGTGCGGCGCTGGCCTTGAGCCTCCTTGTGCACTTAGGCCCATGTAAATCTGTTGGTGCGGTCGTGTATTTGGTGTAACTGCTACCTCTGTCTTACTTATCATTATAGGCTCCTAGATCACAAAATATTATTATATACAGTAAAAAAAGAAAAACAATTTACACAATCTTTTTTTTTTTTTTTTTTTTTTTTTTATTTACATTTTTTTTTTTTTTTTTTAGGAAGATTTTGCCATGGAATAACGTATATGGCACCATCCGGGTCTGGAGCTGCCGTGTCCTGTAACGGATTGTAGTTCAGGCTGTTCTTTTTCCAGGCTTGGATATTCTTTCTGGATAGAAAAAGATAAAATGTTATTATTTCTATGTTACATGTCACATACATCTGATAGGGCGGAGGGAAAAGATGAAATATAGATGGCTTACCTTCCATTATTTTGGGATGTCTCTGTTCATAGCCCTTCATGGGGCTTCATTGGAAGCAGTGGTTACGGCACAGGGGGCACTGAGAGTGAGAGCGGAGCCAGGTCGAGATGCAACCCTGATGAAAGTTATGAGTACAGGGAAGCTCTGTGACTCGCTCTCCGATCTCATATTCAGTCATGCAGATTACACATGACTGGGCCTCCTCCTGAGGTATTACCTCTCTAGTGGGTAAGTTCTGAATCTGCAGAGTTCTCCTGCTGGGCGGACGCCGCCGTCTCTCCTGCCAAAGTAGATATTGTGCATGTGGTTCAAGTGGTTGCCCCTGTGGCATTGCCAGTGACGTTGGGGTCATCCCACCCATGTCCAGCAGCTGAATGAATCTACTGAATGCACGGGTTGCAGGGTAGGAGTATACAGGAGATCTGCTTGGAATTGGATCCTCAGGGGGTGGAACCGGATTTAGCCGTTGAAATTCAGTGGTGTCAGCTGTGGATCCACTTGCTGGACGGTTGTTATCACTGCTACTCTCTCCTATTATTCTGGAGGGCTCTGCAGGGGCGGGTCTTAATGGAGAGCGGCTTCTTTCCCTGCTCTCTTCTAGTCCTCTGTGCTGTGGAGGAGCTCTGTCGCGTCTCCCTCTCCTCGCAGTGATAGGATTCCTGCTTCTTTGATGTCCAGTAGAAGGTTCTCCACGATGTCCTAGGGATGACCTCAATCTATGGACAATTGCTGCCTGACCTGTAAATATATAAAGGTAACACATTTAGCCCATAGGAATGGATCCTGTTATTGCTAAGGGTTTTGAGGAGAAGAGACCCCAGTATAGTTAAGTTCAACAGTAACCTGAATAAAGATATATATCATTCACTGGATGAAGGGACGCCATCAACTAATATTGGACAAACTGGGCCCCATAATCACAAAACAATAAGTCGTCTGAAATTTTTTTTTTTTTATTCCCAATAAATAAATAAAAGAACTCCCAGCAATGTTAAATCCCCAATGCTAAGGGCTAGTTCACACGTAAAAACCGCCTGGCTTATTTTGGTCCCGAAAAAAAACACTTCCTAATTAGAAAGCGTTGTTTTTTACCTTGAGGCGTTCTTTGGAGCGTTTTCTGGAGCAGTTTTTTCAGAAAATGACAGGCGGTTTTCCCCTCCCCTAAAGTGAATAGAGGGGAGGGAAAACTGCTAGCGGAAAAATGAAAGCTAGCAGTCTCCATAGACCACCATTGTACGGAGGCAGGTTTTGAGGTGAAATCTGCTGTCAAAATCTGCCTCATTGCCCCCGTGTGAACTAGCCCTAATGGTTCCGCTGCTCATAGTGTATAGTAATCATACAGGGACCAAAACAATAATAATCTAATGGGGATTTATAGAGATTAGAAGCCTAATCTAATGCCAAACAAAGATCTTTGGGAGATATAATTGCCCAACCTGATAATCGCGGGGATTAATGCATGTCCATAGCATATGCCATTAAGAACAACAGGGAGGCATAGAAGGCACTCTCCCCAGTAAACACTAACCCCAATGGGCTGTTAGTTCCCTAAATTAACTGGAAACACAAGCAACAGCCTCTCCCTGTCATAGACTTGTATGTGCGCTGGCCACCAAGGATTAAAGCCCATAAGTTCCCTCTCCACACAGGTGAGCGCTAGCTTTCCCCCAACCAGGGCCGCACCTCTGAGGCGAGGTCACGCAGCCGCCTAAGGCAGCACTTTCAAAGGGGCGGCAATTTTACCAGTTTATTTTTTTCCTTATTTTTTCTCTTAACCAGCCCAAGACAGGATGCCCTGAAAACAGATCTGAGCAGTAATGTCCCAGATGTCACGTGGGGACGTCACGTCTGGGACATTGCCATAAAGTCCTGAAGCCTGTGCTAGGAGTAACAATGGATCCCGGAGAGGTGAGTTACACTGTTTATTATGCTTCTTCACCTCCCCTGAGTCTCTGATTATTATACCTCAAGGTCTGAAAAGACCCCAGGGTATAATAATAGCGGCAGTTTCTCTCGGGGTTAGCCTTGTTTGTTCCGCTCTCCGTTCAAAGAGGGTAACCTCTCGCCAGAAATCTATTCAGCAAAAACTCACTTTGCTGATCATATTGATGTATGCTTGATCAGTTACTCTGTACTGCTGGAAAGCTGACAGTGCTTGTCCATAGACAAATATTATCTGGAGGGAGGGGGCGTTCCTCCCAGCTCACCCAGTACAGCGCAATAGGCACTGCTGTGGAGAAGGTTGTACCTGAGTGACTGTCAGGAACGCCCTTCTGACTGTAAAGAGCTATGGTACCAGGGCCGATAGTTCTTTACCCGGGGCACAGATTGGGAAAGCCGACAGTGCGCTGAATTCAGATCATTGTCAGCGTTCCAGCAGTATATAGAATTGCCTACGCCGAAATCGGTGAAAGGTCCTCTTTAAGGGTCTGGGGGGTGGCAGTTTCTTTTCTGAACAAGGTAGTGATGGGAGATATGAAGAAACTGGATTGAACGCTAGCTAGTAGCGAAAAAAAGAAGCAACATGCCCTATCTGCGCAGAATCAGCCGTGAATTCCATGGTTTGACCATTTATTCGGGCCTACACAGGAGTGGGTTGCCGCGATAGAAAGCTGATGCTGCATCGGCATTTCGTCGCGGAATGTTCAAATGGAATGTTCCGTGAAAAAGATATGAAGGTCACAGCTCTTAATATAGAAAAAATGATAATAATTTAGAAGTGCACTACTCACGTGTCAGAGCCGTCAGCGTTGTAGCAGGATTCCAAAAGATCGGTGCACGGATAATGGCTCTCTCGGCTAAGCCAAAATGCAGCAACAGGAAAAGACAAAAGGATATATCCAGCACTCGGAATCCGGCCTAATAAAAAAAAAACGTAACTTTTATTAAGAAATGGTCATTCTTCCATTAAAAAATTATGATCATACAAGGGACATTAGCTTACCCCTCGTATGATCAAACAATTTTAATGGAAGAATGACCAATTCTTAATAAAAGTTAAGTTTATTTTTATTAGGCCGGATTCCGAGTGCTGGATATATCCTTTTGTCTTTTCCTGTTGCGGAATGTTCCGTGACCTTTTCCTCCGTGTGAACATACCCTTAGAGTGGGGGGTTTAACGTTGTTGGGATTTCTTTTATTGATTTATTGGGAATAACAGTTATGTTTTAGACGGGTTATTGTTTTGTGATTATGGGGCCCAGTTTGTCAAATTGCCTGAATAAAGAACTTCTGTTTTCTATCATGGGCAGGGGTGGAATTCGGAGGAAAGTAAAACCCACCCCAAACGACTAGGAATGGAAAATGTGCTGTTTACCCTGAAACATTGCTCAGCAGAGCCCAGGGATAACTCCTCCCAGGAAATCTCCTCTAGGGTGGGGGGAATATTGTCTCTCTCTTCCTGAACAATTCACTTACCTTGATTCTCCGGTCGGCGCAGCCATGTATCATTGTCAGCTATCAGCTGACGCAGCTCTCGGGCGCTCATGGCTTAGTTACCAAGGCGGATCTGATGAAATATTAGAGAACTAAGTTCTCAGGTGGCTCCGATATTACTGGGCCCTGATCAAAGATCAGTAAGAATGAATGGAAGTAATCACTAGATATGTAGTACAAACTAGTTCGCTCTTCCAGAACCAAAGTGAAGTGTCAGCAAAAGCATCAACTCAAGAAATGGCTGTGATGTCACAGCGCTCAGGGTTTATATACCCTCAGGGTTCCGTTATGACATCATCATATGCAAATATCTGCATTATGACATCATCATATGCAAATTTGAACAGAACCTCACATTATAGTGTAAGAGGGTGAAACAGCCCCTGTGTAGTGAATGTGCAATGTGTAATTGAGTTGGTGTTTTCATAACCTGACATTTTGTTGTTTGACCACAAGAGGTCGCTGTTGCAAGATAACAGGTAAAAGGAAAAAGGCTGCATGCCCCTGGAAGATTGATGTGGAGACCCTGATCGTTGGAGGAAGGTTCTAGGAGCCATTTTGAGTCAGAGTGTGCCGGACTCTAGAGGAGAAGAGAGAGCTGTGGAGACATCTCTGTGCAGAGAGGGTCCTTGGAGGGAGAAGCCACAGCAAGAATAGCTGAGGATTTGAGACTTTCAGAGTCTGTCCAGACACCATCCTAAGGAGAAGATTACTGTCAGAGACTTGGCTGAGAAGTGAGACTGCCAGTGAGACCGCATGCTGTCCGAGGAGCTCCTCTTCACCCTGATGCTAACAGAGACTAAAAGGTACCCAACAGAAGTAAGCGTGCACGCACCACACTGCAAGTTTTGCACCATATTGCTGGGACTGAGTAAAAAGCCTGTAGTTAGTTAGTTAGGTATAATCATCACCCCAGGCTGCAATACTGGTGAACTATCTACCTGTCTGGTAAAAGGACTAAGTCACAGAGGATTTCTACAGAGTTATATCTCCCAGAGAGGGACTTGTAAGGAAGTCTGGGAGCAACATTTAGTTTAACTTTACACTGTTTGGCTTGCAAGCTAACTAACTATTATACTTGCTTAGTTGTACTTGGTTTGGGGGGAATTTAGTAGTATTGTGATAAGATTGTAAACCCTGGTGTTACACCGCCGGATGCCTGTGTCACACACACTGAATTGTTCCTGTGCTGCATAGGCGCAGCCTGCAGGTAGGTAAAAGCTTGGAGTATATTGAAGGCCACACTAGTGGGCACCGTGCTGTATAACACCAGGGTCCCGGCCTCTAGGCTGTGTAAATGTAATACCTGGGAGTGTTCTTTTGGACAACAGAGGTTATCTAAACTAAGTAAAGTCTTATCTTGGTTAAATTGAATTGGACTCACTTCCTTTGTTCGTGACTTCGCTGTATCCTGGGGAGCCCACCTCGGTACACGGCTTACAACTTGGCGTAGTCGGCAGGATACAGCGACCCTCATGGACGGGAATGTGGTGGGAGAGAATCCCCTGGCACCAGCTGTGGTGGTCCAGGGTGCCCCTGCACAGCAAGCCCCAGCGCTGGTAATGCCGGCCCAAGTGGGGTACTTATCGGCCGGGGCACTAATGCAGCATCTGCCAAAGTTTGATGGTAATAATATGACGTTGCAGGACTGGACTGAAAGGGTACGAAGTATAGTTAGACTGAGCAACCTGATACCGGAACTGCGTGCAGAGATAGCATTAGGGGCCCTAGAAGGTGACGCTAGACGGACAGTGATGGTACGGCCCGAATCGGAAAGAGACACTTTAGAAAAAATATTTGCTCTGCTAGAGGGAGCTCAGGGAGGGCGTGCCAAGGTAGCGCAGTTGCGGAGCAACTTCTTCAATCGGTCACAGAGGGAGGGTGAGACTTTAACGCAATACTCTAACGCCTTACAAGAGATGCTGAATGAAGTGCAGCGACGGGACTCAGAGGCTATGGGAGCCTTCAAAGAAGTGGACCGGCTGCTACGAGATCAATTCATCCTAGGGTTATCCAATAAGTTGTTACAGGATAAACTGCAAGAGATGATCCAGGCAGATGCCAACCTGACATTCTATAATGTTTACCTGGCTGCTGTAGAGAGGGAAGAAGCGCCCGTGGCTGTGAATGTGAAGGCTGTGAGTAGCACCCAAGTGACAGGGACCCGAGGAGGTCCTGAAGACCCAGGGTCCTTAAAGGATGTAGTCCAGGCTCTACGGGCAGAAATGAGAGAACTCCGACTGGAGGTGTCCCAGATGCGAGCAGGTCAATCCATGGTTCCAGAAATGACCGCATCGTCCTACTCTCCCCCGCTGAGAGTACACCGTGGCCGAGGACCCACCAACCGAGGCTCATCAGCTGGGCAGGGATCAAGGGGACCCCTCTGCTGGAGTTGCAGACAGTATGGCCATATCGCCAGAGAGTGTAAGGGGGAGGTGGAACCCGAGCCGGCTTTAAACTCCCGACCGCCGCAGTAACGGGGCGTCCTGTGGCGGTTCACCAACAATCAAGCCCCGTACGTGATGAATGCGACCTATATGCTAGCAGCCCCGTTATGGAAGCTGAGCTGGAGGGCCAGAAGGTACGCTGCTTAGTTGATACTGGATCGGAGTGCACCCTGATGCCCCTGGAGTTCTTCGAGAGACACTTCGGACATATGATGGAGCCAGAGGATGGAAGTGTCATCCGGTTGATAGCTGCCAACAATGGTGCGATGGACGTACAAGGGATCGTCTGGATGCGGGTCCGGCTGTTTGGGCAAGACATTGGCAAAAAGGGGATCGTACTGATAGACCATCCGTCCAGGAGAGGACTCGATGTGACGCTGGGCATGAACGTGCTGAGAGACCTAGATCATCACCTTTATGCAAAGGAAGGACCTAAATACTGGCAGCGGGCCACCACACACCGGCCGACTCAGAAGGTCCTACAGCAGATGGTGAGGAGCTGTAGTTTGCAGAAGAGCACCATGGCAGGGCGCTCCATTGGATACGTGAAGGTGCCGCTGAGTGCCCCAATGAAGATTCCACCGCGACAGGAAAATATTGTGATGCTTCCGGTGGGGGCTGGACAACCATTAAATGGACTAGAGGTCTTGATAGAGCCTGCCCTGCAGGGAGAAACGCAGACCCGCCCTCTGGTAGCCCGAGCACTTGCCACTGTGAAGGATGGGTGTGTGCCTATACGCTGTCTCAACGTTCTGGACAGTGAGTTGTTCGTGCCTGGGAATACCCTGCTGGCTGAAGTTCACGTGCCCGGGGGTGACATCCTTCGCCGGAAGAGCTTCACGTTGCAGCCTGATGGGAGGTCGTCTTGGACCTATGCTGTGAAGGTCCAGCAAAGGCAGCCTCCAACGGCAGAGTGGAATGGCCAAGTGATCATGTCTCTGATGGGAGTAGATCGCCGGTCTCTGACCCCGGGACAACAGAAGCTTCTGGAGGACACTCTGTGGGAATTCCAGGAGGCGTTTTCAAGACACGATGAAGACTTCGGGTGTGCTACCGCCATTGAACACGAAATCCCCACTGGCGACGCTGCGCCTATTCGGGAGCGGTATAGGCAGATTCCCCCCAAGATGTATCAGGAGGTGAAAGAAATGGTGGCTAGCATGCTGGAGAATCAAGTGATCCAGGAGAGTAAGAGCCCATGGGCTGCTCCGGTGGTCTTGGTGAGGAAGAAAGACGGAAGTCTCCGTTTCTGCGTAGATTACCGGAAACTAAATGCTAAGACCGTCCGTGATGCATACCCCCTTCCACGGATTGAGGAGTCACTATCCTCCCTCGGTCATGCCAAGTATTTCTCAACGCTTGACTTGGCCAGTGGATATTGGCAAGTGCCAGTGGCCGAGAAGGACAAGGCCAAGACAGCGTTTATCTTACCCATGGGACTCTATGAGTTTAACAGAATGCCTTTCGGTCTGTCCAATGCCCCAGGGACATTTCAGCGGTTGATGGAGCTCTGTTTGGGTGACCTAAACTTTGAGTCGGTATTGATATATTTGGATGACGTTGTAGTGTTTGGGTCCTCATTTGAAGATCATCTCGAAAAGCTGCGGCAGGTCCTAGGGCGATTGCGTGATCATGGGCTAAAAATCAAGCCCAAGAAGTGTCAACTATTCCAGCAGCGAATAGAGTACTTGGGACATGTAGTCACTCCGGAAGGGGTACAACCTGCGCCCAGCAAGGTGGAGGCCGTCCAGAAGTGGCCCCAACCAAGAACCCTGCGTGAAGTACAAGCCTTTCTAGGGTTGGCCGGTTATTACAGGAGATTCATACCCAAGTTCTCTCATCGGGCTGGCCCCCTAAATGAACTACTGAGAGGCACTGCTGGTGGACCCAAGAATCGCCCCATTGAGTGGGGGCCACGACAGCAAGAAGCCTTTGAGGGGTTAAAGAAAGCTCTGACCAGTACCCCGATCCTGGCCTATGCACAGTTTGATAAGCCATTCCTGTTGTACACCGATGGAAGTCTACATGGTCTGGGAGCTGTGCTATCTCAAGTTCAAGATGGACGTGAGAGGGTGATTGCCTATGGCAGCCGGTCCTTAAGGGAGTCAGAGCGTAACCCCGACAACTACAGCTCCTTTAAGTTGGAGCTTTTGGCACTTGTATGGGCCATGACTGAAAGATTCACAGAGTATCTGACAGGTGCAGAAGTGATTGTGATGACGGACAATAACCCTTTAGCACACTTAGAGAACGCTAAGTTAGGTGCCCTTGAGCAGAGGTGGATGTCCCGCCTTTCCAAGTATCAATACCGTATCCAGTTCCGATCAGGGAGAGAGAATGGCAACGCTGATGCCCTCTCCCGAGTCCCTGTGGGGTTGCCAACCAAGAGTGGAGAGGAAGGGCTAGAAGACAGTGAAATCCCACACCTCGGCAGAATACCGCCATTCCAGAACATAACCCATTCAAGTGGGGTGGCTTCAGGGATGCCGATGGTGCTGGGGAAGACATTGGAAGATTGGGAAAGGGTTCAAAATAGCTGTCCGGACCTATGTAAAGTGAAAGAGTGGATCCGGACTAAGATCTGGCCACGGCCGAATGAGCGGGCTAGCTTAACCCAAGAGGGTCAGAAGTTACTGAGACAGTGGGATAAGCTGGTTGTCATCCAAGGACTCCTATGTCGGACCATATACATACAGTCAGAGCTGCAGCACCGGCAACAGATTGTCATCCCGATGTCATTGGGACCAGTAGCCGCTCAGGAAGCCCATGAGAGTGGGGCCCATTTTGGGAGTGCCAAAACGTACCAATGGCTCCAACGATTTGTGTATTGTCCAGATTTGGGAAAGATGGTGACCAAGGCATGTCTTCAATGTCGGTCCTGTGGGCTGAGTAAAAGTCCCGAACAACGTGCCCCTGTACAAACTATTCAAACATCTGCCCCCCTGCAAATTCTAATGATTGATTATGTACAGATTGGGTACTCTACCTCAGGACATTCTTACTGTTTGGTTATGACGGACCATTTTACAAAGTATGCAGTAGCTGTACCCACCAGAGATCAGACGGCTGAATCCGCTGCTGAAGCGGTCTGCAAACACTTTATACAAGTGTTTGGGTGTCCACAGAAAATCCATTCAGATCAGGGGGCGTGCTTTCAGGGGGCTTTGATGAGTGAATTGTATCAACTCTATGGGATCGAACGTTCTCGCACGACCCCATATCATCCACAGGGGAACGGGGCATGCGAGCGGTTCAACCGCACCTTGATACAGATGTTGCGGACGCTAGAGGATAGTCAAAAAGCTCGGTGGCCAGAGTATCTACCTGAACTGATGTGGGCCTATAACAATAGAGTACACAACACCACTGGTTACTCTCCACACATGTTGATGTTTGGGAGGGCAGGTCAAGAGATTGAGGATCTCCACATGCCAGATCCAATGCAACCTCCTCCAAGGAGCACTACTGCATGGGCGCAAGAACACCGTCGCCGACTGAGAGCAGTACATAAGGTTGTGGGCGAACGCATGAGACAAATAGTACACCCCAACCCAGGGCCGGTGCAGAGGGATGAATACGCCCCAGGTGATCGTGTGATTGTCAGGGCCAAGAGGCCAATGGGAAAATTGGATGGGCGGTGGGAGGCGGTACCATATGTTGTGAAGCGAAAGGTAGACCCTGATATTCCAGTGTATGAGGTACAGCCAGTAGGGACTGGAGGACCCTCAAGGAACCTTCACCGTAACATGTTAAGACGCTGCAATTTTGAACACTCGGTGGCCGACGAGGTGGTACAGGCTCCTAGCATTGCTACCAGGGAAACCCCCTTAGACGATGAGTGGTGGGTTGTCCCTGCCCCAGCCGATCCAGGGAACCAAGTCGAGTCTAGTTTGCCGCCCAGGGAGGGAGTTGTACAACCTGCAGAACAGCCATCATTGGGTGTGCCGGGTGCCCCTGATTCTGTGACTCTGCGTAGGACAGCCAGGTCCAATGCTGGGGTACCCCCACAGCGCTATGCGCAAGATGAGTTTATATGGGAAAGGTTGCCAGGGACGTCAACCTCTAGTGGGGTGGCATGTAAGAGGGTGAAACAGCCCCTGTGTAGTGAATGTGCAATGTGTAATTGAGTTGGTGTTTTCATAACCTGACATTTTGTTGTTTGACCACAAGAGGTCGCTGTTGCAAGATAACAGGTAAAAGGAAAAAGGCTGCATGCCCCTGGAAGATTGATGTGGAGACCCTGATCGTTGGAGGAAGGTTCTAGGAGCCATTTTGAGTCAGAGTGTGCTGGACTCTAGAGGAGAAGAGAGAGCTGTGGAGACATCTCTGTGCAGAGAGGGTCCTTGGAGGGAGAAGCCACAGCAAGAATAGCTGAGGATTTGAGACTTTCAGAGTCTGTCCAGACACCATCCTAAGGAGAAGATTACTGTCAGAGACTTGGCTGAGAAGTGAGACTGCCAGTGAGACCGCATGCTGTCCGAGGAGCTCCTCTTCACCCTGATGCTAACAGAGACTAAAAGGTACCCAACAGAAGTAAGCGTGCACGCACCACACTGCAAGTTTTGCACCATATTGCTGGGACTGAGTAAAAAGCCTGTAGTTAGTTAGTTAGGTATAATCATCACCCCAGGCTGCAATACTGGTGAACTATCTACCTGTCTGGTAAAAGGACTAAGTCACAGAGGATTTCTACAGAGTTATATCTCCCAGAGAGGGACTTGTAAGGAAGTCTGGGAGCAACATTTAGTTTAACTTTACACTGTTTGGCTTGCAAGCTAACCAACTATTATACTTGCTTAGTTGTACTTGGTTTGGGGGGAATTTAGTAGTATTGTGATAAGATTGTAAACCCTGGTGTTACACCGCCGGATGCCTGTGTCACACACACTGAATTGTTCCTGTGCTGCATAGGCGCAGCCTGCAGGTAGGTAAAAGCTTGGAGTATATTGAAGGCCACACTAGTGGGCACCGTGCTGTATAACACCAGGGTCCCGGCCTCTAGGCTGTGTAAATGTAATACCTGGGAGTGTTCTTTTGGACAACAGAGGTTATCTAAACTAAGTAAAGTCTTATCTTGGTTAAATTGAATTGGACTCACTTCCTTTGTTCGTGACTTCGCTGTATCCTGGGGAGCCCACCTCGGTACACGGCTTACAACTGGTAAGCAGATCCTAGTTTTATGACATCACAGAAGTAAGGTCATGTGACTGTGTGTGTGAAAAAAAAAAAAAAATAATAATAATAATTTGAATTAAAATCTGGATGTGGCTATTTCTAGGTACCGTACCTATGAACTCCTGGCTATTTTTAGGTACCATCCGTGTACCGTGCCTATAAACTTAACCCCTTCCCGCCGATGGCATTTTTTGATTTTCGTTTTTCGTTTTTGACTCCCCTCCTTCTAAACCCCATAACTTTTTTATTTCTCCGCTCCCAGAGCCATATGAGGTCTTAATTTTTGCGGGACAAATTTTTCTCCATGATGCTACCATTAATTATTCTATATAATGTACTGGGAAGCAGGAAAAAAATTCAGAATGGGGTGGATTTGAAGAAAAAATGCATTTCTGCGACTTTCTTACGGGCTTTGGTTTTACGGCGTTCACTGTGCAGCCAAAATGACATGTCCCCTATATTCTGTGTTTCGGTACAGTTCCAGGGATACCAATTTTATATGGTTTTATTTACATTTTGACCCCTAAAAAAAATTCCAAAACTGTGTTAAAAAATTTTTTTTCTAAAAGTCGCCATATTCCGACGGCCGTAACTTTTTTATACGTAAGTGTACGGGGATGCATAGGGCGTATTTTTTTGTGGGGCCAGGTGTAATTTTTAATTTTACCATTTTTGGGAAATGTTCTTGCTTTGATCACTTTTTATTAAAATTTTTATCAGAATCAAAACAGTGAAAAAAATGGCGGTTTGGCACTTTCGACTATTTTTCCCGCTACGGTGTTTACCAAACAGGAAAAATATTTTTATAGATTTGTAGAGCGGGCGATTTCGGACGCGGGGATACCTAACATGTATATGTTTCACAGTTTTTAACTACTTTTATATGTGTTCTAGGCAAAGGGGGGTGATTTGAACTTTTAATTCTTTTTATATTTTTCTATATTTTTTTTACTTTTTTTTACTTTTTTTTTTTTTTTGCATTTATTAGACCCCCTAGGGGTGTTGAACCCCAGGGGGTCTGATCACTAATGCAATGCATTACAATGCTAATGCATTGCAATGCATTGCAAAAAAGCATCATCTCTTTTGTAGGCTGCATAGACCAGCCTGCAAAAGAGAGGATTTGCAGACAAGCCTGGAAGCCTTGTATAAGGCTCCCGGCTGTCATGGCATCGGGACGTCAGCCCGGGAGCATGCTCCAGGAGCCGGCAATCCAGGCCTTTGACCGCGGTGCCGGAGGGGTTAATGCCTCCGATCGGTCCGGGGACCGATCGGAGGCATGAGAGCCGGTTGTCTACTGCTTAAAGCAGTAGACAACCGGCGGCTATGGCGGCCGCCCAGCTCCCGGGCGGTCGCCATAGTTACAGACCCGACATGCGCCGTACTATTACGGCGCATGTCGGGAAGGGGTTAAATGAACTGCAGATGTATCATATTTATCCCAGTAAATTTTCACTTTATTAAGACATTTATGTTACAATGGCTAATCTTCCTGGCACTGCGGACATCCATCCACTCTATAACAATCTTCATGTAGTGTGGAACAACAAGAAAAACAAGTTGTCAATTTTTTAGACTTTTTCCCCAAATCAAAGTGGCAAATCAGACATTTCTCTATTTCCTTGCAATTTTTTAGTGTTTTGGTTGTTTCCCTTTTTCTCCTCTTTGTGGATACCTTCAGCCTGAAAAGGCACAACTACCTGCGGACGCGCAGATGAAGATTTGCAGCTTGTAGAAGGTGGTGTATTTCCATCAACTATATCCGAAACATTTGAAGTCTCAGCACCTGCAACATCTTGATGTACAGACTGGTTATATGACAAGCTGGGTTGTAATAACGAAGAACCTCGTCTGGCATTGTTTTGGATAACCTTGATTTCTTCCAAGTAGTTTAGAAAGGTTGAAGTTCCGTGATTAGATAAAATATCCGCCAACTGAGTTAGGGATTGGAACGCCAGATTGTACTTAGCAGTACTACTGAGTGGTTCTTCGTCAATAGTCTCTTGTTCTTCCACAGCACAATATAAATCAAATTCTGTGTCTTCAAAACTAGGCTCAGTTTGCAAATTTTCCCAGTATTTTTTGTGGAAGCAGTTCCTATCATACAAAGGGATTGATTTGGTTTCTCTCATTAAAAGCATGTGTCTGCATGGAACACAATATTGTAGCCGGAAACTGCAGTTACACAAGTTAACAGAACTGTTGTAAGCTTTTGAGTGATCGCCATTGCATGTTTCGTTTACGGAATTCTACAAAATTTGCTAATTTGGCTTCATTATTTGAAAACTCTTTAGAACTTTGCAAAAGAACCGTACACCAACTTCTGTAATTTCCTGCGATGCTGAATCAAGGTGAGTTTGCAATGGCGGATCGATTATTCTAAATGTTTTAAGCGACTGTTGAATCTGTTTATGCTGTAATCAGTTATCTATGAACGTTATGAGTTCTTTCATGCAAATAGTCACTGTTGGTAAGCTTCAAAACTTTTCCTGAAGATTAGAGATGAGCAAACGCCGTTCGCCGTAAGTATTCGATATACATATAAGTCCATGCATCGGTGGTCAAGTGGACCTTGCAGCAAAGCGCGGAGCTCTGGGCCCGATTGATGTTATGGGACACGTGCAGGCGCAGGCAGGGACAGCAAACAAAGAGAAGTAGTAACGGCTAGGCCCAGCATAGGGAGGTGCCCCAGCTGCCATCTGGTGACGGAAGGCCTGGGTATCCAGAAGCATAAACGCGAACATCTCCAGGGCCAGCAGTTTTTCGATGATGCCATTAAAGGCTTGGGCATGTGGGTGGCTTGCATTGTACTTCTGCCTGCAATGAAACGCCTGGGAGATGGGGAATGGCTGGGAAGAAGCGCATGATGGTGCAGGCCAAAAGGGCGGATCAGCGTGAACTCCCCAATGTGTCAGAGACAGATGTGTAGGTGTCCTTGCATCATATCCTTGCACCATACTTGGCTTGATTGGACTTTCATTTTGTGCCAAAAAGTGGTCAAGACAGCGATCCCTCAGCTAATCCCGTTACACCGTCCATTGCCAACTGCAGCACTGAAGTTACCATCACTGGAAGTGGTACAACGTCTTTCTCTGCATTTAGCCATGCTGGATGCTATGCTAGCTGACTACACTTGGTTGCTTCACGGTTCTCTTAATGCATATTGCTAAGGGGACTCAGATGTGTTTCTCGGCACTGAGGCCACCACCTCTGAGATCCCAAAGGAAGTTGACAAGAGATGTGTAGTACAGAAAAACAGATGAGAAAATACAGTCCTATGAAAAAGTTTGGGCACCCCTATTAATCTTAATCATTTTAGTTCTAAATATTTTAGTGTTTGCAACAGCCATTTCAGTTTGATATATCTAATAACTGATGGACACAGTAATATTTCTGGATTGAAATGAGGTTTATTTTACTAACAGAAAATGTGCAATATGCATTAAACCAAAATTTGACTGGTGCAAAAGTATGGGCACCTCAACAGAAAAGTGCCATTAATATTTAGTAGATCCTCATTTTGCAAAGATAACAGTCTCTAGTCGCTTCCTGTAGCTTTTAATCAGTTCCTGGATCCTGGATGAAGGGATTTTGGACCATTCCTCTTTACAAAACAATTCAAGTTCAGTTAAGTTTGATGGTCACCGAGCATGGACAGCCCGCTCTCAAATGATCTGAAATCAAAGATTGTTCAACATAGCTGTTCAGGGGAAGGATACAAAAAGTTGTCTCAGAGATTTAACCTGTCAGTTTCCACTATGAAGAACATAGTAAGGAAATGGAAGACCACAGGGACAGCTCTTGTTAAGCCCAGAAGTGGCAGGCCAAGAAAAATATCAGAAAGGCAGAGAAGAAGAATGGTGAGAAGAGTCAAGGACAATCCACAGATCACCTCCAAAGAGCTGCAGCATCATCTTGCTGCAGATGGTGTCACTGTGCATCAGTCAACAATACAGCACACTTTGCACAAGGAGAAGCTGTATGGGAGAGTAATGAGAGAGAAGCCGTTTCTGCAAGCACGCCACAAACAGAGTCATCTGAGGTATGCAAAAACACATTTGGACAAGCCAGCTTCATTTTGGAAGAAGGTCCTGTGGACTTATGAAACAAAGATTGAGTTGTTTGGTCATACAAAAAGGCATTATGCATGGCGTCCAAAAAAACAGCATTCCAAGAAAAACACTTGCTACCCACTGTAGAATTTGGTGGAGGTTCCATCATGCTTTGGGGCTGTGTGGCCAATGCCGGCACCGGGAATCTTGTTAAAGTTGAGAGTCGCACGGATTCCACTCAGTATCAGCAGATTCTTGAGAATAATGTTCAAGAATCAGTGATGAAGTTGAAGTTACGCCGGGGATGGATATTTCAGCAAGACAATGATCCAAAACACCGCTCCAAATCGACTCAGGCATTCATGCAGAGGAACAATTACAATGTTCTGGAATGGCCATCCCAGTCCCCAGACCTGAATATCATTGAACATCTGTGGGATGATTTGAAGCGGGCTGTCCATGCTCGGCCACCATCAAACTTAACTAAACTTGAATTTTTTTGTAAAGAGGAATGGTCCAAAATACCTTCATCCAGGATCCAGGAACTGATTAAAAGCTGCAGGAAGCGACTAGAGGCAAAAGGAGGAGCTACTAAATATTAATGTCACTGTAAGGATTGGAGTCAGGGTCAGGCAGTGCAAAGGGACACAGCTGGAAAGCAACACTGTGCAGCTAATGACAAAAAGGGGTCGTAGGCCCTGCGGCTATGACTATGCTGTAGTATCTGAGATGAGGCAGACCAATGCACTTCCTAATTGAAGTGCGCCTACCACGACTCCTACGCTTCTATCCCGGTGGCTAGGATAAGGGAAGAGGAGGCCCTGAAAGTGCTAGGGACTGGAGTCACGGGGTCACACCTAAACAGAAAGCACAGTGTAAATGCAATGCAAAACCAAAGACTAAACAGCATGGAACCAGGGAGGACCACAAGTCCCAGCAAGACACAGAAGAGAAGGCGAGGTCAGACGAGCAAGAGGTCGAGCCAGGAGATATAATAAAGGTACCAAATCAAAAGACAAGGGATAGTCAAAAATACAAGCAGGGGGGCCATTAACGCGTCCCAGACCTAGGAATAAGTCTTGCAACAGGGAAGAGTTTTGTATGCCTTTGCCTGTAGCCACCGTTTTTGCTGCTTAGCTTGCCTCTACATCTACACTGCTTTCACCCCTACACATCACCCCAGTCTATGCCTCTGCTTCTAGCCACCTGTTTTGTTGATTAGCTAGCCTCCACATCTACACTGCTTTCGCCCCTAGACATCACCCCAGTCTATGCCTCTGCTTCTAGCCACCTTTTTTGTTGATTAGCTTGCCTCCACATCTACACTGCTTTCGCCCCTAGACATCACCCCAGTCTATGCCTCTTCTAGCCACTTTTTTTGTTGATTAGCTTGCCTCGACATCTACACTGCTTTACCCGCTAGACATCACCCCTGTCCATGTCGGGTCGGTGGCCTCGTTGTCCACCAACTCCTCTTACAATTGCTCAATGTCCCCTTACTGCAAACCGCACATAACCACAGCTCGGGCCTGGTCTGCGTTGTACCCTACAACCTGCTTAACACAGCTGCCATATCCGGAGTTGTGATGAGCGCATGCTAATGTTTTGTGTCCAGTGGAAAGGATGGGAAAGGATTTCACATAAGTCTGCCACCCATGGAAACTCATGGTGCAGAAACTGGGGGAGCTGACTCTGAGGAACCTTTGGGTTTTGGACATGGTACTCCATCAAAGGTCTCTGCTGCTCACACACTCTATTCTGGCAGATGGATGCGTTGCTGGAGGCTTCGGAGGCTAGCAGCGGCTCCTGTACACTTGCAAAAGTGGGCGCACAAAGTTTCACCAGTAGCTCGTGTACATTTGGGTATGTTTTCAAAAAATGTTGCACCACTAAGTTAGACATGGGCCAGGCATGGAACGTGTTGGAGGCTGGCAAGCTCAAGAGCCGCTACCAGGTTCCTGCCGTTATCACACATGACAAACATGCCTGGCCCCAGGTGCAGCAGTGAAAAACACATTTCCATCTCAGCTAGGATGGCATCCCTGACCTTGGAGGCAGTGTGCTGTCTGTCCCCCAAGCTGATGATCTTCAGCGCGGCCTGCTGACGTCTCCCCACGACAGTAGCTGAGGTCGATTCAACGGCGGAGGAGGAGGAGAGTGGTGTTTCAGCACTCCTGCCAGGAATATTGGGCGGGGAGACAAAGCAGGCTGCCAAAGAATCTTGTGTTTTGCTCGATGAAGAGACCATCTTAGTCTGACTGCCGGTTGCTTGTGCTGCAGCATGTGGAGTTGGGTCTGTCAGCCTTGAATTTTGTTCAGTTCCAAAGGACTCTGTGTTTAGATTTGGCTCAGTCGCAGCTCCAAGACATGCCTTTGAAGGCAAGGGTTCGTTTAGTGGCTCCATCTCAGCAGGATGATGATGGTGAACTTACTCCCCCCTGGTGTCCACTTACCTCCAGAGATGGCTGGTCTGGTGCCTTCCTTGTTCCTTGCCTCGCTGCCGCTCCACGCTGCTCTTCTCCGTTCGCTGCCCCCTCCCTGCCAGGTTAGGAGAGTGTGGGTGGGTTAGGAGAGTGTGGGCGGGTACTGGGAGGGGAGACGTCACGTCTCCCCGCCTTGTACCCGCCCACACTCTCCTAAGCCGCAAGCCCCGCCTACCTAGCGCTTTAAACACTAACCTGGGAGGCGGGGCAGCGAGGCAAGAAGAAGGAGGGCACCGGAGCAGCCATCTCTAGAGGTAAGTAGCTGCTAGGAATGTTTAGTTTAGCCTCCCATTCGAATGAATGGAGGCAGCCGGCGTGCAGGGGGTTAAAGCTGTGTGCCGGCTGCTTCCATTCATTCCTATAGAACTGTAGCGGAGCCTTCACACTGAGTATACAGCATATACTCAGTGTGAAGGCTAAGCAAAGCATTGTGGGAAAAGATCACCGATCTCGATCCCACATAAATAGATCGTGTTCGGACTTCCGATGGCGATCGTGAAATTTTCTCGATCGCTGATCGGAATCAGATCTTTCCGAACATGATCACTCAACCCTACCTGTAACCTAATTTGGAAGGGCTCATGTTAAGGGCTAGAAAAGTGAATTTTGAAAGGTCTTACCACATCTCACACACACATCCACAATGACAGTTGAGGGTGGGTACTGTTGGATTTCCCATTGCCTATTCCATCTGTGATTGTAATGGGCAACGTGATTTAAAGGGGTGCTTGTTAATGTTTATTTAGCTTAAATTTGGGTTTGTGTCCATCCATATGGGGAGTAAAGAAGGTTTCCAGATATTTTCCCACTTTGGTAGAGGTTTTTTTGAATGTGCAAAGTGTGTAGTTGTTAGGCTGTGATAGTGGGGTAATAGAGGGACTTTGGTGTGTTAGATGTCCCCAGACATGCTTCCCCTGCTGTCCCAGTTGCATTGCAGACATGTTGGCATCGAATGGTGGGATCCCCTGTAACGAAGCATTTTCTCCCATAGACTATAATGGGGTTCGATATTCCTTCGAATAGTCAAATATTGAGATGCTATTCGTAACAAATAACGAACATCGAATACTTTAACTGTTTGCTCATCTCTAGCAGTGACAAATAATCTGCTCTTGGACTGGCTTATCTGCCATCTTCCAATTTGATGAAACTCCCCCTTAAACATGCTGGAGCATCTGTATGAGCAGCAGAAGGGGGTGAACGATTGTAACAGATTTTTAGGAGTCCAGAATTGTGTAGGTCTGTAGTGTCTGAATGTGAATGTGTTCTAGTCCCCTCTTCACCATCATACAGGCAGTTTTTGGGACCAGTTTCAAAATCTGAAACAGGGCCCCACCTACCATGTGCCATTTATTATACTTGTGTCTACATATACAAACACTTGCTAAATTTGACATATTGGCCTCTGGGAGACCTGGTGCACAAAGCGTTTTGTAAAAATTGTCCGGCGGCCCAAACCCTTTTGGGAGAACACCCCCTTTTTGCAGATCACTCCCCATTTTTGTGACATTAATGCTAAATGTGTCAGTCACATTGCTTTTCTGATATGACTGGTACATAGAGTGCTCATGTTATGTTATTCTGCTGGGCTGAGGACACTTGTCCACCCTGGGAGTCCAGGCAGTCAACCTTTCTGAGGGCCCCTCCCAGATGTTTTGAGAGAGTTGGAGAATAACAGAGGGGCCTTGAGCCTCCTTGTGTACTTAGGCCCATGTATATCTGTTGGTGCGGTCGTGTATTTGGTGTAACTGCTACCTCTGTCTTACTTATCATTATAGGCTCCTAGATCACAAAATATTATTATATACAGTAAAAAAAGTAAAAACAATTTACACAATCTTTTTTTTTTTTTTTTTTTTTTATTTACATTTTTTTTTTTTTTTTTTAAAGGAAGAATTTGCCATGGAATAAAGTATATGGCACCATCCGGGTCTGGAGCTGCCGTGTCCTGTAACGGATTGTAGTTCAGGCTGTTCTTTTTCCAGGCTTGGATATTCTTTCTGGATAGAAAAAGATAAAATGTTATTATTTCTATGTTACATGTCACATACATCTGATAGGGCGGAGGGAAAAGATGAAATATAGATAGCTTACCTTCCATTATTTTGGGATGTCTCTGTTCATAGCCCTTCATGGGGCTTCATTGGAAGCAGTGGGTACGGCACAGGGGGCACTGAGAGTGAGAGCGGAGCCAGGTCGAGATGCAACCCTGATGAAAGTTATGAGTACAGGGAAGCTCTGTGACTCGCTCTCCAATCTCATATTCAGTCATGCAGATTACACATGACTGTGCCTCCTCCTGAGATATTACCTCTCTAGTGGGTAAGTTCTGAATCTGCAGAGTTCTCCTGCTGGGCGGACGCCGCCGTCTCTCCTGCCAAAGTAGATATTGTGCATGTGGTTCAAGTGGTTGCCCCTGTGGCATTGCCGGTGACGTTGGGGTCATCCCACCCATGTCCAGCAGCTGAATGAATCTATTGAATGCACGGGTTGCAGGATAGGAGTATACAGGAGATCTGCTTGGAACTGGATCCTCAGGGGGTGGAACCGGATTTGGCCGTTGAAATTCAGTGGTGTCAGCTGTGGATCCACTTGCTGGACGGCTGCTATCACTGCTACTCTCTCCTATTATTCTGGAGGGCTCTGCAGGGGCGGGTCTTAATGGAGAGCGGCTTCTTTCCCTGCTCTCTTCTAGTCCTCTGTGCTGTGGAGGAGCTCTGTCGCGTCTCCCTGTCCTCGCAGTGATAGGATTCCTGCTTCTTTGATGTCCAGTAGAAGGTTCTCCACGATGTCCTAGGGATGACCTCAGTCTATGGACAATTGCTGCCTGACCTGTAAATATATAAAGGTAACACATTTAGCCCATAGGAATGGATCCTGTTATTGCTAAGGGTTTTGAGGAGAAGAGACCCCAGTATAGTTAAGTTCAACAGTAACCTGAATAAAGATATATATCATTCACTGGATGAAGGGACGCCATCAACTAATATTGGACAAACTGGGCCCCATAATCACAAAACAATAAGTCGTCTGAATTTTTTTTTTATTCCCAATAAATAAATAAAAGAACTCCCAGCAATGTTAAATCCCCAATGCTAAGGGCTAGTTCACATGTAAAAACCACCTGGCTTATTTTGGTCCCGAAAAAAAACGCTTCCTAATTAGGAAGCGTTGTTTTTTACCTTGAGGCGTTCTTTTCTGGAGCAGTTTTTTTCAGAAAATGACAGGCGGTTTTCCCCTCCCCTAAAGTGAATAGAGGGGAGGGAAAACTGCTAGCGGAAAAATGAAAGCTAGCAGTCTCCATAGACCACCATTGTATGGAGGCAGGTTTTGAGGTGAAATCTGCTGTCAAAATCTGCCTCATTGCCCCCCATGTGAACTAGCCCTAACGGTCCCGCTGCTCATAGTGTATAGTAATCATACAGGGACCAAAACAATAATAATCTAATGGGGATTTATAGAGATTAGAAGCCTAATGTAATGCCAAACAAAGATCTTTGGGAGATATATTTGTCCAACCTGATAATCGCGGGGATTAATGCATGTCCATAGCATATGCCATTAAGAACAACAGGGAGGCATAGAAGGCACTCTCCCCAGTAAACACTAACCCCAATGGGCTGTTAGTTCCCTAAATTAACTGGAAACACAAGCAACAGCCTCTCCCTGTCATAGACTTGTATGTGCGCTGGCCACCAAGGATTAAAGCCCATAAGTTCCCTCTCCACACAGGTGAGCGCTAGCTTTCCCCCAACCAGGGCCGCGCCTCTGAGGCGAGGTCACGCAGCCGCCTCAGGCAGCACTTTCAAAGGGGAGGCAATTTTACCAGTTTATTTTTTTCCTTATTTTTTCTCTTAACCAGCCCAAGACAGTATGCCCTGAAAACAGATCTGAGCAGTAATGTCCCAGATGTCACGTGGGGATGTCACGTCTGGGACATTGCCATAAATTCCTGAAGCCTGTGCTAGGAGTAACAATGGATCCCGGAGAGGTGAGTTACACTGTTTATTATGCTTCTTCACCTCCCCTGAGTCTCTGATTATTATACTCCAGGGTCTGAAAAGACCCCAGGGTATAATAATAGCGGCAGTTTCTCTCGGGGTTAGCCTTGTTTGTTCCGCTGCCCGTTCAAAGAGGGTAACCTCTCGCCAGAAATCTATTCAGCAAAATCTCACTTTGCTGATCATATTGATGTATGCTTGAACAGTTACTCTGTACTGCTGGAAAGCTGACAGTGCTTGTCCATAGACAAATATTATCAGGAGGGAGGGGGCGTTCCTCCCAGCTCACCCAGTACAGCGCAATAGGCACTGCTGTGGAGAAGGATGTACCTGAGTGACTGTCAGGAACGCCCTTCTGACTGTAAAGAGCTACGGTACCAGGGCCGATAGTTCTATACCCGGGGCACAGATTGGGAAAGCCGACAGTGCGCTGAATTCAGATCATTGTCAGTGTTCCAGCAGTATATAGAATTGCCTACGCCCAAATCGGTGAAAGGTCCTCTTTAAGGGTCTGGGGGGTGGCAGTTTCTTTTCTGAACAAGGTAGTGATGGGAGATATGAAGAAACTGGACCGAACGCTAGCTAGTAGCGTAAAAAAGAAGCGACATGCCCTATATCTGCGGCAGAATCAGCCGTGAATTCCATGGCTTGACCATTTATTCGGGCCTACACAGGAATGGGTTGCCGCGATAGAAAACTGATGCTGCATCGGCATTTCGTCGCGGAATGTTCAAATGGAATGTTCCGTGAAAAAGATATGAAGGTCACAGCTCTTAATATAGAAAAAATGATAATAATTTAGAAGTGCACTACTCACGTGTCAGAGCCGTCAGCGTTGTAGCAGGATTCCAAAAGATCGGTGCACGGATAATGGCTCTCTCGGCTAAGCCAAAATGCAGCAACAGGAACAGACAAAAGGATATATCCAGCACTCGGAATCCGGCCTAATAAAGATAAAACTTAACTTTTATTAAGAAATGGTCATTCTTCCATTAAAAAATTATGATCATACAAGGGACATTAGCTTACCCCTCGTATGATCAAAAATTTTTAATGGAAGAATGACCAATTCTTAATAAAAGTTAAGTTTATTTTTATTAGGCCGGATTCCGAGTGCTGGATATATCCTTTTGTCTTTTCCTGTTGCGGAATGTTCCATGACCTTTTCCTCCGTGTGAACATACCCTTAGAGTGGGGGGTTTAACGTTGTTGGGATTTCTTTTATTGATTTATTGGGAATAACAGTTATGTATTAGACGGGTTATTGTTTTGTGATTATGGGGCCCAGTTTGTCAAATTGCCTGAATAAAGAACTTCTGTTTTCTATCATGGGCAGGGGTGGAATTCGGAGGAAAGTAAAACCCACCCCAAACGACTAGGAATGGAAAATGTGCTGTTTACCCTGAAACATTGCTGAGCAGAGCCCAGGGATAACTCCTCCCAGGAAATCTCCTCTAGGGTGGGGGGAATATTGTCTCTCTCTTCCTGAACAATTCACTTACCTTGATTCTCCGGTCGGCGCAGCCATGTATCATTGTCAGCTATCAGCTGACGCAGCTCTCGGGCGCTCATGGCTTAGTTACCAAGGCGGATCTGATGAAATATTAGAGAACTAAGTTCTCAGGTGGCTCCGATATTACTGGGCCCTGATCAAAGATCAGTAAGAATGAATGGAAGTAATCACTAGATATGTAGTACAAACTAGTTCGCTCTTCCAGAACCAAAGTGAAGTGTCAGCAAAAGCATCAACTCAAGAAATGGCTGTGATGTCACAGCGCGCAGGGTTTATATACCCTCAGGGTTCCGTTATGACATCATCATATGCAAATATGTGCATTATGACATCATCATATGCAAATATGTGCATTATGACATCATCATATGCAAATATGAACAGAACCTCACATAATAGGTAAGCAGATCCTAGTTTTATGACATCACAGAAGTAAGGTCATGTGACTGTGTGTGAAAAAAAAAAAATAATAATAATTTGAATTAAAATCTGGATGTGGCTATTTCTAGGTACTGTACCTATGAACTCCTTGCTATTTTTAGGTACCATCCGTGTACCGTGCCTATAAACTTAAATGAACTGCAGATGTATCATATTTATCCCAGTATATTTTCACTTTATTAAGACATTTATGTTACAATGGCTAATCTTCCTGGCACTGCGGACATCCATCCACTCTATAACAATCTTCATGTAGTGTGGAACAACAAGAAAAACAAGTTGTCAATTTTTTAGACTTTTTCCCCAAATCAAAGTGGCAAATCAGACATTTCTCTATTTCCTTGCAATTTTTTTGTGTTTTGGTTGTTTCCCTTTTTCTCCTCTTTGTGGATACCTTCAGCCTGAAAAGGTACAACTACCTGCGGACGCGCAGATGAAGATTTGCAGCTTGTAGAAGGTGGTGTATTTCCATCAACTATATCCGGAACATTTGAAGTCTCAGCACCTGCAACATCTTGATGTACAGACTGGTTCTATGACAAGCTGGGTTGTAATAACGAAGAACCTCATCTGGCATTGTTTTGGATAACCTTGATTTCTTCCAAGTAGTTTAGAAAGGTTGAAGTTCCGTGATTAGATAAAATATCCGCCAACTGAGTTAGGGATTGGAACGCCAGATTGTACTTAGCAGTACTACTGAGTGGTTCTTCGTCAATAGTCTCTTGTTCTTCCACAGCACAATATAAATCAAATTCTGTGTCTTCAAAACTAGGCTCAATTTGCAAATTTTCCCAGTATTTTTTGTGGAAGCAGTTCCTATCATACAAAGGGATTGATTCGGTTTCTCTCATTAACCACATGAGGACCGCCGTACGTAAATTTACAGCCTCATGTGCTTGGATCCGACGACAATTGAAGGTGATGGGCACCCCCCGCGGCGAGATCGGGGGGTGCCAATGTCAGTAAAAGGTAGTCTGGGGTCTGGCCAGTGACCCCAGACTACCGGAGCCCCCACATACCTGGTGATCCTGCCAGGCGATGGAGGAAGTGAGCGATGTGTCTCACTTCCTCTGTAGCTTACAGGACACGAGCAGGCTCATGTCCTGCTCGTGTCCTGTCTGCTATTGTGCAGAATCAGTTGATGCTTTCATCAAAGCATCAACTGATTCAAGTGTCCTAAAGGGATACATGAAAAAGTTAAAAAAAAGTTAAAAAAAAAAAAAAAAGTGTATGAAAAAAGTAATAAAGTTATAAAGACCAAAAATCTCTTTTTTTCTATACAAAATGAATTATATAAAAAAAGCACTAAAAATAAAAAAAGTAATGCGTATTTGGTATCGCCGCGTGCGTAACAACCTGTACAATAAAACTAAAATAATATTTAATGTACACAATGAACGTCGGGAAAAAAAACACGGAAAAAACTCGCCAGAAGTAATGATTTCTTGCCATCTCATCCTACAAAATATGCTATAAAAAGTGATCAAAAAGTTATAGGCACCCCACAACAGTGCCAATAAAAAGCGCACATTGTCCCGCAAAAAATAAGCCCTCAACCAGCACTGTCAATTGAAAAATAAAAATGTTACGCCTCTCAGAAGATGGCGATGCAAAAAACATTGATTTATGTCCCCAAATGTGTTTTTATTCTACAGAATTAGTATCGCATAAAAAAATAACATAAATGAGGTATTGCCGTAACCGTACCGACCCGCAGAATAAAGGTCACATGTCGCTTATACTGTACGCTGCATGGCGCAAAATTTAAAATGTAAAACTCAATGCCAGGATTGATTTTTTTTTTTTTTTTAATCCAGCAAGAAAGAGTTAATAAAATGTATTCAGTATGTTGTAGGCACCCAAAGATGGTGTCATTACAAAATGCATCTCATCCCGCAAACAACAAGCCCTTATATGGCCGCGTCACCAGAAAAATAAAGAAAATATAACATCTAATAATGCCAAGGCAAAAACCACCAAAAATCGCCAAATCATTAGATCACAACTGGCTGCGGCAGGTAGGGAATATATAAGCTGTGCGAGCGGATATCAGGGGACACCCCAGATTTACAGCTTATGAGGGAAAAGACACCAGAAGTGACCCCCAAAGTGACCCCCAGAGCAACTCCCCCAATCATAGGAGCTACTGGGACATAGTAGGGAATTTGGTGTCTGCAATGTCCTCCGCACAGCTTATATATTCCCTCTTCGCCATCCGCTGTGCAGTCACGTCTGGGATACTAATACTCACTACACCCCCTGATAAATTCTTTGAGGGGTGCAGTTTTCAAAATTAGGTCACTCCTTTGGGGAATCCACTTTTCTGGTACCTTACTGGCTCTACAAACATGACATGGCGTCCAGATACCAAACATCTGAATCTGTGCTCCAAAAGCCGCATCGCGCTCCTTCCCTTCTGCGCCCTGCTGTGCGCCCAAACTGCAGTTTATGCCACATGTATGACACATGTATGACACTGGTGTACCCGGGATAACGGACGTAATGTCATATGTGGGTATAAACTGATATAGGGGCACAGCCGGACACAGAAGGGAAGAAGGGTTATTGGGTTTTTGGAGCGCAGACGGTTTGGTTTTTGGATGCCATGACACTTTTGCAGAGCTGAAACGCCAGTAAAGTGGAATCCCCTGATATGTGACCTTATTTTGGAAACTACACCCCTGAAGGATTTCTCCAGGGGTACAGACAGCATTTAACCCCCAAGTGTTGCTATAACTTATTATCCATAAATGAATATGAAGCGAGGTGAGAGGTGAAAATAACAATTTTTCCAGGAATCTGTCATTTCAGTGCCTAATATGTTGCGCCCGCCTCGTATCAGAGATGAACGCTCTAAAAGCTCTTGTGCCCGGGATACCCCCTTACCAGTTTTTGGAGTGTGTATCTCTGCTGACATAAGTTGGGCACAAAAATGGCGAATCTCTGGAACAATTTCATTTTTAACTTCTCTATCAGTTGCGATTTCATTTCTGGAAACTAAATAAATGCAACACTCAAGGGTTAAAAATTCTCGCTACGCCACTTGATAAATCCCATCAGTGGGGTAGTGTCCAAAATAGGGTGACATGTCTGCGGATTCCACTTTATTGACAATTCAGGGGCTTTGCAAAAGTGGCATGACGTCCAAAAACCAAACTGTGCTCCAAAAAACAAAATCGTGCTCCTTCCCTTCTGTCCCCGGCTGTGCCCAAACAGCCATTTCTACCCACATATGGCATTAAGTCCGTTATCCGGGGTACACTAGTGTCATACATGTCGGCATACACCGCCATTTGGGTACCCAGCAGGGTGCAGATGTGAAGGAACGCTATGTGCTTTTGGAGTGCAGATTTAGATTCTTCGTTTTTGGACACCATGTCACATTTGCAGAGACCCTAAAATTGCCCCTACAAAATGGGGTCACTTCTTGGTGAATTCCAGTTTACTGGCACCTCCAGGGCTCTGCAAAAACAACATGGTGCCCAGAGGGTTCCTCTAAATATGTACCCCAAAAGCTAAAACACACAGTGGTCGTTCCCTTCTGAGCCCTACTGTGTGCCCAAGCAGCAGTTTACACCCACATATATAATTTTTTAACCCCCGGGATGGCCCCTTAATAGTTTTAGGAGTGCAGGTCTCTGACAACACAAAGTGGGTGCAACGTGTTGGGCACTGAAATGGCATATTTTTAAAAATTTCAATTTTCATTTTGTACATTAATTTTTGGGAAGCATTTTAGGCTCAAAATGATAATACCCCTTGATACATTCCTTGACAGGTGTAGTTTCTAAAATGGGGTCACTTTTGAGGGGTTTCCATTGTATTGGTACTTTAGGGGCTCAGCAAATGCGATATGGCACCAGAAAACTATTCCAGCAAAATCTGCCCTCCAAAATCCAAATAGCGCTCTTTCCATTCTGAGCCCCACCATGTACCCATACAGCAGATTATGGCCACATATGGGGTATTGCCGTGTTCAGAAGAAATTGTGTAACAAACTGTGGGGGGGCTTTTAATTCTTAAACTATTTGCAAAATTAAAACTATGGCGCTAAATGGACGATTTATTGGGAAAAAAAGTAATTTTTCATTTTCATGTCCCAATGTTAATAAAATCTGTGAAACACCTGTGAGGCCAAAATACTCACTCTACCCCTAGATAAATTCTATGAGGGGTGTAGTTTCCAAAATGGGGTCACTTTTAGGGGGTTTCCACTGTATTGGTACTTTAGGGGCTCTGCAAATGCGACATGGGACCTGAAAACTATTCCAGCAAAATCTGCCCTTCAAAAGCTAAATAGCCCTCTTTCCATTCTGAGCCCCGCCATGTTCCCATACAGCAGATTATGGCTACATATGGGGTATTGCCGTGTTCAGGAGAAATTGTGTAACGAACTCTAGGGAGCTTTTTTTCCTTTATCCTCTTGTGAAAATTAAAAATTTGGGGCTAAATTGACAGTTTATTGGAAAAAAAGTAATTTTTCATGTTCATGGCCCAATGTTAATAAAATCTGTGAAACAGCTGTAGGGTCAAAATGCTCACTCTACCCTTTGATATGTTCTGTGGGGGGTGTAGTTTCCCAAATGGGGTCACTTTTAGGGGGTTTCCACTGTATTGGTACTCTAGGGGCTCTGCTAATGCGGCATGGCACCTAAAAATAATTCCAGCAAAATCTGCCATCCAAACGCCAAATAGCGCTCCTTCCATTCTGAGCCCCGCCATGTACCCATACAGCATACTATGGCCACATATGGGGTATTGCCGTGTTCAGGAGAAATTGTTTAACAAACTGTGGGGGGCTTTTACTCCTTTAACCCCTTGTGAAAATGAAAACTTTGGAGATAAAGTGACATTTTAGTAATTTTTCATTTACACATCCCAATGTTAGTAAAATCTGTGAAACAACTGTAGGGTCAAAATGCTGACTATACCCCTTGATGAATTCTGTGAGGGGTGTGGATTCTAAAATGGGGTCACTTTTGGGGGGTTTCCATTGTTTTGGTACTCTAGGGTCTCTGCAAATGAGGCATGGTGCCTGAAAATTATTCCAGCAAAATCTGCTGTTCAAACACCCAGTGTCGCTACTTCCCTTCCATGCACTGCTGTGTGCCCAAAAATCAGTTTACACCCACATGTGGGGTATTTCTGTGTACGGGAGAAATTGCACAATAAACTGTCAGATGCATTTTCTCCTTTAACACTTTTTGAATGTGTTAATTTTAGGTCTAAATGAATGTATTAGTGAAAAAAAATGAAATGTCTAAATTTCACTGCCATATTATTTTTATTCTTATGAAATGCTTAAAGGGTTAACAAACATCCCAAATGCTGTTTTGAATAATTTGAGGGGTGCAGTTTTGAAAATGGGGTGATTTATGGGGGTTTCTATTATACAGGCCTTTATAATTACTTTCAGAACTGAAGTGGTCCCTAAAAAATTGTTTTGGAGAATTTTCTTGTAAATCTGGAAAATCGCTGTTACACTTGGAAGCCTTGTGACGTCCAAAATAAATTAAAAGACAATCAAAAGATGATGCCGATATAAAGCAGAGATATGGGAGATAATATTTATTCATGTATTTGGATGGTATAACTATCTGCCTGAAAAGTAGAAAATTTCACATTTTGAAAATTGCAAATTTTTTCAAATTTCCATCAAATTTCCTAGTTTTTTTTATAAATAAATACAAAAATATTGATTAGTGTTTACAACTAACATGAAGTATAATGTGTTACGAAAAAAACAATCTAAAAATCACTTGTGTAAGTTAAAGCGTCTCAAAGTTATTGCCATTTAAAGTGACACATGTCAGTTTTGGAAAAAAAGGCCCGGTCTTTAACATACTTTTGGGCCCGGTCCTTAACCGGTTAACTGATAAACCAAGTATCAAAATATCCTTCACACCATACACTATATTGTAGAGATATAGGCATAAAGTGTCCAGTAGGTGGCAGTCTGCTCATACACAGAAACACACAAGGATGAGATCAGCTTCTGTATGGACATATTGGGCACAGATCCTTGTAGACCAGGGCTCGGTGCAAGATGTCTGACACGTGATATTTTATACTGGATTTCCTTGTTACGTCTCCTCCTGTAACTTTCGATTAATTTATTCTATTATATTGGCGGTATTATTTTATAGATGTCACACTCAGTATCCGTCTTCAGATATATCTATATCTACATACACAGATCCAGCATCTCCAAATACAAAAGGGCAGAAAAAAATTCTGTCTACATTTTAGGTCTGTAACCATGGACAGAACTGGTAAAGACTGGGCCCAATAGGAAACATTGACATCATGTGGGACAGACGGGGCTCCCTGGAGGGCTGAAGCAGAAGTGGAGGCAGCAGGGCTGTCAATGTTATATGGAGGAATATGATGGGCCCTATATAAATAAAAATGTCTGTTCATTATACCACAGGCAGTGTATTGTGCTGACTATACTGCCCCCTAGTGTCCAGCACTGACTGTACTGGGGATTCGTAAATGCAGGATGACATTTTGATAGTTGAATCCGTCCTTTGCGTTACGTCCAGACAGACATCTTGTGAATTCCGGCACATTTATCAGTTTTATGGATCTTTGATGTTTTTGTAGTTGTTTATCACATAACATGGAGATACCTGAATGTTTCTGTGTATGAGCGGACTGCCACCTACTGGCCACATTATGTATACATCTTTAGGAATACTGCACATGACAGTGAAGGATATTCTGATACTTGCTTTATCAGATATTACAGTTTCTTGGATCACATCTAGATATTTCTGCTTAAAGTTGAACAAATTCATGTTTTTAGTGATTGTTATGTAAGACAAAACATGGAGATGCCGGGGATTGAACCCGGGGCCTCATACATGCAAAGCATGCGCTTTACCACTGAGCTACATCCCCTATAGGAAACCTCTATAAATCCTCCAATTGCTGAGACAATATACTACGTGTAGCCCTATTGTGCTGATACTACTGGATATTTCTATACATGTATTGTGTTAGCTACACCGCCCCCTAGTGTTCACTATTGACATAGGCTTCTAAAATGGTGAACAGATAATATTTAGCCTTTATAATACAGACGGGCAGATGTTTCCTGAATTCCTGCACATTCCTCAGTTTTCTGGATCTTTGATGTTTTTGTAGTTGTTTATCACATAACATGGAGATGCCGGGGATTGAACCCGGGGCCTCATACATGCGAAGCATGCGCTCTTCCACTGAGCTACATCCCCTACGGGAAACCTCTACAAATACTCCAATTCCTGAGACAATATACTACGTGTAGCCCTATTGTGTTGATACTACTGGATATCATTATTAGAGATGAGCGAACACTAAAATGTTCGAGGTTCGAAATTCGATTCGAACAGCCGCTCAATGTTCGTGTGTTCGAACGGGTTTCGAACCCCATTATAGTCTATGGGGAACAGATACTCGTTAAGGGGGAAACCCAAATCCGTGTCTGGAGGGTCACCAAGTCCACTAAGACAACCCAGGAAATGATGCCAACACCTCTGGAATGACACTGGGACAGCAGGGGAAGCATGTCTGGGGGCATCTAACACACCAAAGACCCTCTATTACCCCAACATCACAGCCTAACAACTACACACTTTACACACTCAATACCACCTCTCTGACAGTAGGAAAACACCTTGAAACATGTGTATTTGGCACTTGCAGTGAGGAGAGCTTGTCACCAGCAGTGAATTTGGCCCTTGTAGTAAGTTGAGGTTGGCACCAACATTTGTTTTGAAAATCAGGGTGGATTGAGCCTCTAACCAGCAGAGTTGGGGCAAATTCATGGTGGAGGGAGCCTCTAAAAACCCCAGTTTGGACCAATTCATGGTGGAGGGAGCCTCTAAAAAACCCAGTTTGGACCAATTCATGGTGGAGGGAGCCTCTAAACAGCTCAGTTTGGGCAAATTCATGGTGGAGGGAGCCTCTAAAAACCCCAGTTTGGACCAATTCATGGTGGAGGGAGCCTCTAAAAAACCCAGTTTGGACCAATTCATGGTGGAGGGAGCCTCTAAACAGCTCAGTTTGGGCAAATTCATGGTGGAGGGAGCCTCTAAAAACCCCAGTTTGGACCAATTCATGGTGGAGGGAGCCTCTAAAAACCCCAGTTTGGACCAATTCATGGTGGAGGGAGCCTCTAAAAACCCCAGTTTGGACCAATTCATGGTGGAGGGAGCCTCTAAACAGCCCAGTTTGGGCAAATTCATGGTGGAGGGAGCCTCTAAAAACCCCCAGTTTGGACCAATTCATGGTGGAGGGAGCCTCTAAAAACCCCAGTTTGGACCAATTCATGGTGGAGGGAGCCTCTAAACAGCCCAGTTTGGGCAAATTCATGGTGGAGGGAGCCTCTAAAAACCCCCAGTTTGGACCAATTCATGGTGGAGGGAGCCTCTAAAAACCCCAGTTTGGACCAATTCATGGTGGAGGGAGCCTCTAAACAGCCCAGTTTGGGCAAATTTATGGTGGAGGGAGCCTCTAAACAGCCCAGTTTGGGCAAATTCATGGTGGAGGGAGCCTCTAAAAACCCCCAGTTTGGACCAATTCATGGTGGAGGGAGCCTCTAAAAACCCCAGTTTGGACCAATTCATGGTGGAGGGAGCCTCTAAACAGCCCAGTTTGGGCAAATTCATGGTGGAGGGAGCCTCTAAAAACCCCAGTTTGGACCAATTCATGGTGGAGGGAGCCTCTAAAAACCCCAGTTTGGACCAATTCATGGTGGAGGGAGCCTCTAAACAGCCCAGTTTGGACCAATTCATGGTGGAGGGAGACTCTAAAAACCCCAGTTTGGACCAATTCATGGTGGAGGGAGCCTCTAAACAGCCCAGTTTGGACCAATTCATGGTGGAGGGAGCCTCTAAAAACCCCAGTTTGGACCAATTCATGGTGGAGGGAGCCTCTAAAAACCCCAGTTTGGACCAATTCATGGTGGAGGGAGCCTCTAAACAGCCCAGTTTGGGCAAATTCATGGTGGAGGGAGCCTCTAACCAGCCCAGTTTGGACCAATTCATGGTGGAGGGAGCCTCTAAAAACCCCAGTTTGGACCAATTCATGGTGGAGGGAGCCTCTAAACAGCCCAGTTTGGGCAAATTCATGGTGGAGGGAGCCTCTAAAACCCCCCAGTTTGGACCAATTCATGGTGGAGGGAGCCTCTAAAAACCCCAGTTTGGACCAATTCATGGTGGAGGGAGTCTCTAAACAGCTGTTTGGGCAAATTCATGATGGAGGGAGCCTCTAAAAACCCCAGTTTGGACCAATTCATGGTGGAGGGAGCCTCTAAAAACCCCAGTTTGGACCAATTCATGGTGGAGGGAGCCTCTAAACAGCTCAGTTTGGGCACATTAATGGTGGAGGGAGCCTCTAAAAACCCCCAGTTTGGACCAATTCATGGTGGAGGGAGCCTCTAAAAACCCCCAGTTTGGATCAATTCATGGTGGAGGGAGCCTCTAAAAACCCCAGTTTGGACCAATTCATGGTGGAGGGAGCCTCTAAACAGCCCAGTTTGGGCAAATTCATGGTGGAGGGAGCCTCTAAACAGCCCAGTTTGGGCAAATTCATGGTGGAGGGAGCCTCTAACAACCCCAGTTTGGACCAATTCATGGTGGAGGGAGCCTCTAAAAACCCCAGTTTGGACCAATTCATGGTGGAGGGAGCCTCTAAAAACCCCAGTTTGGACCAATTCATGGTGGAGGGAGCCTCTAAAAAACCCAGTTTGGACCAATTCATGGTGGAGGGAGCCTCTAAACAGCTCAGTTTGGGCAAATTCATGGTGGAGGGAGCCTCTAAAAACCCCAGTTTGGACCAATTCATGGTGGAGGGAGCCTCTAAAAACCCCAGTTTGGACCAATTCATGGTGGAGGGAGCCTCTAAAAACCCCAGTTTGGACCAATTCATGGTGGAGGGAGCCTCTAAACAGCCCAGTTTGGGCAAATTCATGGTGGAGGGAGCCTCTAAAAACCCCCAGTTTGGACCAATTCATGGTGGAGGGAGCCTCTAAAAACCCCAGTTTGGACCAATTCATGGTGGAGGGAGCCTCTAAACAGCCCAGTTTGGGCAAATTCATGGTGGAGGGAGCCTCTAAAAACCCCCAGTTTGGACCAATTCATGGTGGAGGGAGCCTCTAAAAACCCCAGTTTGGACCAATTCATGGTGGAGGGAGCCTCTAAACAGCCCAGTTTGGGCAAATTTATGGTGGAGGGAGCCTCTAAACAGCCCAGTTTGGGCAAATTCATGGTGGAGGGAGCCTCTAAAAACCCCCAGTTTGGACCAATTCATGGTGGAGGGAGCCTCTAAAAACCCCAGTTTGGACCAATTCATGGTGGAGGGAGCCTCTAAACAGCCAGTTTGGGCAAATTCATGGTGGAGGGAGCCTCTAAAAACCCCAGTTTGGACCAATTCATGGTGGAGGGAGCCTCTAAAAACCCCAGTTTGGACCAATTCATGGTGGAGGGAGCCTCTAAACAGCCCAGTTTGGACCAATTCATGGTGGAGGGAGACTCTAAAAACCCCAGTTTGGACCAATTCATGGTGGAGGGAGCCTCTAAACAGCCCAGTTTGGACCAATTCATGGTGGAGGGAGCCTCTAAAAACCCCAGTTTGGACCAATTCATGGTGGAGGGAGCCTCTAAAAACCCCAGTTTGGACCAATTCATGGTGGAGGGAGCCTCTAAACAGCCCAGTTTGGGCAAATTCATGGTGGAGGGAGCCTCTAACCAGCCCAGTTTGGACCAATTCATGGTGGAGGGAGCCTCTAAAAACCCCAGTTTGGACCAATTCATGGTGGAGGGAGCCTCTAAACAGCCCAGTTTGGGCAAATTCATGGTGGAGGGAGCCTCTAAAACCCCCCAGTTTGGACCAATTCATGGTGGAGGGAGCCTCTAAAAACCCCAGTTTGGACCAATTCATGGTGGAGGGAGTCTCTAAACAGCTCAGTTTGGGCAAATTCATGATGGAGGGAGCCTCTAAAAACCCCAGTTTGGACCAATTCATGGTGGAGGGAGCCTCTAAAAACCCCAGTTTGGACCAATTCATGGTGGAGGGAGCCTCTAAACAGCTCAGTTTGGGCAAATTCATGGTGGAGGGAGCCTCTAAAAACCCCCAGTTTGGACCAATTCATGGTGGAGGGAGCCTCTAAAAACCCCCAGTTTGGATCAATTCATGGTGGAGGGAGCCTCTAAAAACCCCAGTTTGGACCAATTCATGGTGGAGGGAGCCTCTAAACAGCCCAGTTTGGGCAAATTCATGGTGGAGGGAGCCTCTAAAAACCCCAGTTTGGACCAATTCATGGTGGAGGGAGTCTCTAAACAGCTCAGTTTGGGCAAATTCATGATGGAGGGAGCCTCTAAAAACCCCAGTTTGGACCAATTCATGGTGGAGGGAGCCTCTAAAAACCCCAGTTTGGACCAATTCATGGTGGAGGGAGCCTCTAAACAGCTCAGTTTGGGCAAATTCATGGTGGAGGGAGCCTCTAAAAACCCCAGTTTGGACCAATTCATGGTGGAGGGAGCCTCTAAAAACCCCAGTTTGGACCAATTCATGGTGGAGGGAGCCTCTAAAAACCCCAGTTTGGACCAATTCATGGTGGAGGGAGCCTCTAAACAGCCCAGTTTGGGCAAATTCATGGTGGAGGGAGTCTCTAAAAACCCCCAGTTTGGACCAATTCATGGTGGAGGGAGCCTCTAAAAACCCCCAGTTTGGATCAATTCATGGTGGAGGGAGCCTCTAAAAACCCAGTTTGGACCAATTCATGGTGGAGGGAGCCTCTAAACAGCCCAGTTTGGGCAAATTCATGGTGGAGGGAGCCTCTAAACAGCCCAGTTTGGGCAAATTCATGGTGGAGGGAGCCTCTAAAAACCCCAGTTTGGACCAATTCATGGTGGAGGGAGCCTCTAAAAACCCCAGTTTGGACCAATTCATGGTGGAGGGAGCCTCTAAAAACCCCAGTTTGGACCAATTCATGGTGGAGGGAGCCTCTAAAAAACCCAGTTTGGACCAATTCATGGTGGAGGGAGCCTCTAAACAGCTCAGTTTGGGCAAATTCATGGTGGAGGGAGCCTCTAAAAACCCCAGTTTGGACCAATTCATGGTGGAGGGAGCCTCTAAAAACCCCAGTTTGGACCAATTCATGGTGGAGGGAGCCTCTAAAAACCCCAGTTTGGACCAATTCATGGTGGAGGGAGCCTCTAAACAGCCCAGTTTGGGCAAATTCATGGTGGAGGGAGCCTCTAAAAACCCCCAGTTTGGACCAATTCATGGTGGAGGGAGCCTCTAAAAACCCCAGTTTGGACCAATTCATGGTGGAGGGAGCCTCTAAACAGCCCAGTTTGGGCAAATTCATGGTGGAGGGAGCCTCTAAAAACCCCCAGTTTGGACCAATTCATGGTGGAGGGAGCCTCTAAAAACCCCAGTTTGGACCAATTCATGGTGGAGGGAGCCTCTAAAGCCCAGTTTGGGCAAATTCATGGTGGAGGGAGCCTCTAAACAGCCCAGTTTGGGCAAATTCATGGTGGAGGGAGCCTCTAAAAACCCCCAGTTTGGACCAATTCATGGTGGAGGGAGCCTCTAAAAACCCCAGTTTGGACCAATTCATGGTGGAGGGAGCCTCTAAACAGCCCAGTTTGGGCAAATTCATGGTGGAGGGAGCCTCTAAAAACCCCAGTTTGGACCAATTCATGGTGGAGGAGCCTCTAAAAACCCCAGTTTGGACCAATTCATGGTGGAGGGAGCCTCTAAACAGCCCAGTTTGGACCAATTCATGGTGGAGGGAGACTCTAAAAACCCCAGTTTGGACCAATTCATGGTGGAGGGAGCCTCTAAACAGCCCAGTTTGGACCAATTCATGGTGGAGGAGCCTCTAAAAACCCCAGTTTGGACCAATTCATGGTGGAGGGAGCCTCTAAAAACCCCAGTTTGGACCAATTCATGGTGGAGGGAGCCTCTAAACAGCCCAGTTTGGGCAAATTCATGGTGGAGGGAGCCTCTAACCAGCCCAGTTTGGACCAATTCATGGTGGAGGGAGCCTCTAAAAACCCCAGTTTGGACCAATTCATGGTGGAGGGAGTCTCTAAACAGCCTAGTTTGGGCAAATTCATGGTGGAGGGAGCCTCTAAAAACCCCCAGTTTGGACCAATTCATGGTGGAGGGAGCCTCTAAAAACCCCAGTTTGGACCAATTCATGGTGGAGGGAGTCTCTAAACAGCTCAGTTTGGGCAAATTCATGATGGAGGGAGCCTCTAAAAACCCCAGTTTGGACCAATTCATGGTGGAGGGAGCCTCTAAAAACCCAGTTTGGACCAATTCATGGTGGAGGGAGCCTCTAAACAGCTCAGTTTGGGCAAATTCATGGTGGAGGGAGCCTCTAAAAACCCCAGTTTGGACCAATTCATGGTGGAGGGAGCCTCTAAAAACCCCAGTTTGGACCAATTCATGGTGGAGGGAGCCTCTAAAAACCCCAGTTTGGACCAATTCATGGTGGAGGGAGCCTCTAAACAGCCCAGTTTGGGCAAATTCATGGTGGAGGGAGCCTCTAAAAACCCCAGTTTGGACCAATTCATGGTGGAGGGAGCCTCTAAAAACCCCAGTTTGGATCAATTCATGGTGGAGGGAGCCTCTAAAAAGCCCAGTTTGGACCAATTCATGGTGGAGGGAGCCTCTAAACAGCCCAGTTTGGGCAAATTCATGGTGGAGGGAGCCTCTAAAAACCCCCAGTTTGGACCAATTCATGGTGGAGGGAGCCTCTAAAAACCCCAGTTTGGACCAATTCATGGTGGAGGGAGTCTCTAAACAGCTCAGTTTGGGCAAATTCATGATGGAGGGAGCCTCTAAAACCCCCAGTTTGGACCAATTCATGGTGGAGGGAGCCTCTAAAAACCCCAGTTTGGACCAATTCATGGTGGAGGGAGTCTCTAAACAGCTCAGTTTGGGCAAATTCATGATGGAGGGAGCCTCTAAAAACCCCAGTTTGGACCAATTCATGGTGGAGGGAGCCTCTAAAAACCCCAGTTTGGACCAATTCATGGTGGAGGGAGCCTCTAAACAGCCCAGTTTGGGCAAATTCATGGTGGAGGGAGCCTCTAAAAACCCCCAGTTTGGACCAATTCATGGTGGAGGGAGCCTCTAAAAACCCCAGTTTGGATCAATTCATGGTGGAGGGAGCCTCTAACCACCCAGTTTGGACCAATTCATGGTGGAGGGAGCCTCTAAAAACCCCAGTTTGGACCAATTCATGGTGGAGGGAGCCTCTAAACAGCCCAGTTTGGGCAAATTCATGGTGGAGGGAGCCTCTAAACAACCCAGTTTGGGCAAATTCATGGTGGAGGGAGCCTCTAACCAGCCCAGTTTGGACCAATTCATGGTGGAGGGAGCCTCTAAAAACCCCAGTTTGGACCAATTCATGGTGGAGGGAGCCTCTAAAAACCCAGTTTGGACCAATTCATGGTGGAGGGAGCCTCTAAAAAACCCAGTTTGGACCAATTCATGGTGGAGGGAGCCTCTAAACAGCTCAGTTTGGGCAAATTCATGGTGGAGGGAGCCTCTAAAAACCCCAGTTTGGACCAATTCATGGTGGAGGGAGCCTCTAAAAACCCCAGTTTGGACCAATTCATGGTGGAGGGAGCCTCTAAAAACCCCAGTTTGGACCAATTCATGGTGGAGGGAGCCTCTAAACAGCCCAGTTTGGGCAAATTCATGGTGGAGGGAGCCTCTAAAAACCCCCAGTTTGGACCAATTCATGGTGGAGGGAGCCTCTAAAAACCCCAGTTTGGACCAATTCATGGTGGAGGGAGCCTCTAAACAGCCCAGTTTAGGCAAATTCATGGTGGAGGGAGCCTCTAAAAACCCCCAA